>NC_049201.1:77600978-77693478 GCF_013347855.1 Anguilla anguilla | reverse complement strand
TCTCTCTCTCCCTCTCTGTCTCTCTCTCTCTCTCTCTCTCTCTCTCTCTCTCTCTCTCTCTCTCTCTCTCTCTCTCTCTCTCTCCCTCTCTGTCTCTCTCTCTCTCTCCCTCTCTCTCTATCTCTCTCTCTCCCTCTCTCTCCCTCTCTCTCTCTCTCTCTCCCCCCTCTCTCTCTCTCCCCCTCTCTCTCTCTCTCTCTCTCTCTCTCTCTCCCTCTCTGTCTCTCTCTCACTCTCTCTCTCTCTCTCTCTCTCTCTCTCTCTCTCTCCCTCTCTCTCTCTCTCTCTCTCTCTCTCTCTCTCTCCCTCTCTGTCTCTCTCTCACTCTCTCTCTCTCTCTCTCTCTCTCTCCCTCTCTGTCTCTCTCTCTCTCTCCCTCTCTCTCTCTCACACTCACTCCCTCCCTCTCTCTCTCTCTCTCTCTCACTCCCTGCCCCCCTCTCTCTCTCTCCCCCTCTCTCTCTCCCCCTCTCCCCCTCTCTCTCTCCCTGGTTCAGGTGTGATCGCCCTCTTCTGTCGCCAGTATGACATCATCAAAGACAACGAGCCCAACAACAACAAGGACAAAGCCAAGAACTCGTCAGAGTGCAGTACCCCCGAGCACCCGACGGGGGGGCTGCTGCGCAGTAAGGTATAATCCCCCACCACCCCCCAACCCCCCCCTCTCCACCACGGCCGCCTCCAGCCCCCCGGGCAGGTGAATCGCCCCGGCGACCAACACTTCCACACCGCCAACACCCAAACTGTCACCTGCACACCTCCATCCCTGCAGCAAATTCACCTGCACCCCCCCCCCCTCCTTACCCCACCCCACCCCACCCGTGCCCCTCACCCCACACCACCCCCACAGGTGGCAGAATCCAGTCCAGCCCGGTGGTGGTCGCAGTGTCTGCATATTTTTGGTGCATTTCAGCACTGTCGATGCTTCTGAACCAGTGGTGCTCAAGATTATCCAAGAATATTATGCAAGCTTTTTGTTTCATCCGAGCGGCAACACACCTGATTCTGCTAATCGAGGTCGTTAGCAGAGACCCTTGTGGTTGATCAGTGGAATCAGGTGTGTGACTGCTGGGTTGGAACAAAAAGCCTGCATCCACAAGAGCCGAAGGACCTGCGTTGTAAGCATCTGATTGGCTAAATCAAGTCCACACACTTTATTCTCAAGGGTTTAACTAGCTGCTGATTGAAAGGGAGTCTCAAAAAGCAGCAGACACTGCGCCCCACTAGGCTGGAGTTTGACACCCCTGCCCTGACCCTTCCCCCATGCTGAATCCACCCCAAATGTACAGCAGAACCCCCGCCCGTTCTAAAATTAGCACCAGTACGCCTCCAGAGGGTTCCCACTCATTTTGGGAAATCATTTTCCAGGACTTTTCAAGGGCATTATTATTATTATGAAACATGGGCAATGGTAGCCCAAAGCCAGTGGTGGACCTGGCGGGGCGGGGCGGGGCGGGGCGGGGCGGGGCGGGGCGGGGGGGGGGGGGGGTGGGCAATGTGCAAGTACCATAACCATTCAGAACTTTGTGCTGCCGTGTGATCTCAGCAAGGTTTTCCTGGACGAGTGGGAACCCTGCTCCACTTCCTCAACTGCCTCCAAATCCCCCCCCCCCACCCCCCCCCCCCCCCCCCCCCCCCCCACCCCCACCCCCACAAACACGCGTGGTACCTAACTGAAGCAGATAGCTGTCAAGTTTAACACTCATAGTCTCCACTTAGAAAACCAGCAGCACCAGCAACTCAAAAGTGCTTTGGACCCATAGCCCACTACTGGCAGCCAGCCCAATGCAATTTCACTGAAATGTAAATATAACACAACTTTGTGTCTGCAAGCACAAGAACACTCACACCTGGACCTAGCCTCCTTTTACTGCAAATTCACGCACCGGCAACTTTACCTGAAGCCCTGCCCTTCTTACTTCCTGCTTCCTGCCAGGGACATTAAAATTGGGAGGAAACAGTTGTTATGTCACCTTACTGGCAGAACGTCGAGGTGCTCCACCCAGGGCTGTCTGGCGATATTATCAGGCCCGGGACAAAATTATATTATTATATTAATCCTGGACCTGGGACGGTTATATTTAACAGAAGTTCACAGAGCAGTACCCTTCCCCCCTCCCCTTCCAGGGCCTCGGACCACATACCCAGTTGTCCCCCCCCCCCCGACAGCCACCCTGGCTCCACCAATCACGTAGTACGTTCAAACCCAGTTGAACAACGCCAAAGGAGATTGGTGGATGATGCTTCCCGATAGTGCCCACAGGGTGTCCAGGAGTCAGAACGTATCCACCAATCAGTGTCAGCGTTGTTCCACTGGCGGTTGTGTTCTGAGGTTCCTCTCAGGTTTAGAGCTGTAATGCGATGGCACAGCTGTCCAGACCGTTTTATCGTCCCTGCTTTGGGCCTCTGAGTGAGTTTCTGAAGGACAAGATTCGGAACTCAAGAGGCTTTCCATTCTGTGCCAGAACAGCTGAGCCTTCTGGCAGTGAATAAAAACACACACACAGACACAACATGTACACACACACGCACACACACACACACATAAACACAGGCTCATGTTCACACTCATGCTCACTCACACACAAACACACACACACAAATACAGACACACACTCATGCTCACACACACACACACAATACTCAAACGTTCATGCTCACGCTCACACGCACACACACAGACACACACACACACAGGATGCTCTGCTTTTGCCTGGCTGGCACCATGTCCATCACAGAAAGACGGTCACTCTGCCTGAGATTTGGCCACAGTCCGTCCTGCTTACAGCCTCTTGTTTGTTTGTTTTTCTGGCTCTTTCCAGTTCCCCAAGAACAACCGTAAGCCGTCTGTGAACATCATTGAGGTGTGACTGCTCATTCTTCCGCGCTGCGAGACTTGACTCAGTCCAGATCTTGCGTCGGAAAAACGACGATGAGACAAAAACAAAAAGTAACGAAGAGACTTGCTTGAATAAACCGGGCCCCCTTCTGCTGCTGCTGCTGCTGCTGCTGCTGTTGCTCGGCATGCTGGGAAAAAGCCGGGAATTCTGGGAATGTCCTCCCTGCCCAGCCGGAAGAAGGTGAAGATTCTCTGGGTTAACGGGAACCCCGGGCCAGGTTGGAGCGTTAGGCTTGAAGTGGGGGGCCCTCTCGGCGAAGAGACAATGGGTGGATTTTGTGGTTCCACTCCTCTGTGGAGCTTTGGGGGAGACCAGGACAAAGCCATTGACTATGGGAAGTTGGAAGGGGGGGGCAAGAAATGAGGCATAAGGAAGGGGGGGTACAGATAATGGGTAGAAGGACCCTTTTCCTCACCCTTGCACGCTGTTACCGCTAAACTCGCAAATCCAATCCCCCCCCCCCCCCCCCCCCCCCCCCGCCCTTGCCCTGGGCCTGAGAGCGTGATGGCGGTACACCACAGGCCACGCATCAGACTGGATTTCTCTCTTGCTCTTAGTAACAAACTGTCCCTCTGTATCGCTCGCTCACACGCACGCTTTAACACCTGCCACCCCCCCCCCACCCCGCACCCCACACCCCCCTCCTCCCTCGCCTCTCAATGTCCCCTTTTTTAAAAATGATCATTAATCACCTCTTCGCTTCGCTGGGTCGAAAGACGGCGTCGAAGGGGCTCTGCGGTTTTTTGATAGCACTCGATTCGGCGAAAAAAAAAAAAAACACCTGAGACGTCGCCTTCGAAGGCTTGCCCTCTTTTTTTTTTGGAGAATCCATCCGGGACCCGTCCGGAGGGCTACGCGGGGCCGAATTTGAGCGGACGACTCCGGCACGCCTGTACGGGGACCGCGTGCGTCCGTGTGCGCGCGACTCAACCAACGCTTTTTGGACGTCTCGCCGATCGTTTCCACGGCAACGCCTGATTAAGCACATGACCGGAAACTAAGGACGACGCACATCGGACGCGAATATTATCATTCCTACTATGATTCTGATTCTCATTATTATTATTGCTATTATTATTATTATTATTATTATTATTATTATTATTATTATTATTATTAACTGTCGTTAGCATTAGCATTAGCGCTGTTAATTGTCGTTTTACCGGCGGCCGCTATCTTTCAGATGGCTAGCCGCTAATTTCTAGGGGTGCATTTAAGAACAAATCTGCCGAAAGGTGCCTCTTTTTCTCCTGGTACCGTTTTTAAAATCGCCATCCGTCCGTCCGTCTCCTCCGACACCTGACCCCACCTCCTGCCGGCGAGGTTCTGCGATTGGACGCCCAGTTTACCGAGTGGAAAAAGGCGGGACCTGTGGAATGGAGGAGGGTGGGGGACTGGTTTAGTTTCTGGGGGGGGGGGGGGGGGGGGGCAGTGTGCATATGACCAGAGTGGAGAGCCGGTGACATCATCAAGCGCTAGCAATAAGTCCCCCACGGAAGCTTCCGGAAGCACGTGGGCACACCCGCTCAGGCCGAACCTTTCACCCGCACTGCGCGCCTGGAGGCAGCCGTCCGAACCGAATCGCCCGTCCCGCCTCCCAGCGTCCACCAAAACGAACTCCCGCACGGGGGGGGGGCCTAACGGGGGTCTAGGGACCGCGAGCGCGTCGAACCCCCGCTTTGTAGAAGACTCTGACGCGGCCCACGCTCTCATCCTAACATCGTCTCTGATCAACTTACTCCGCCTTTGCTTGTTTTAAATGAAAGGTGCATTTGTAATTGATTGATTGATTGATTGATTGATTGATTGAAGCAGTAGGGTCAGGTCTCAGTGTTAATGGTTAATAACCCTTTGCTAACGAGCTTATTAACGTGCAACCTCCTTTCTTTCTTTCTTTCTTTCTTTCTGTCTTTCTTTCTGTTGGTATCACATATGTGATAGTGGCAAGGGCTTCTGTACAGTAATTTATCAAGAGAAGTACACACGCACACACGCACACGCACCCACACACATATCCAGAGACATTGTAACACCTGTGACAGGTGAGGTTTGAGGTGAGGTGGGGCTCGAGTGGGCGTGTCACCACCGTGGACACGCCTCTCATCCTCCGTGAGTGACAGACGGCCACAGGCCAGGAACACGTGGTTCTGGAAGTATCTTGTAAAATTGCCTTAACGTGTTGATTTGTCAAACCCGTGCGCTGGCGTGAAACGACTCAGCTCTATCTGTTCCGCCATTCTTTACTCGTACGACCCTGAGGATATCTTTCCTTTATCTGTTAGCTGTGCTAGAAGGGCGCTGTTATAAAAGCTGTTCTGCTTTGTCTTAAGATTTTTGTGTGTGTAAAAACAAAGAATTGTGTTATTTTGGGTTGTGCTGAAGGGGTGACACACGGGTCTGGGACATTAAGCCAAAAAGAGGCGTGATATTGATTAGAATTTTTTTTTTTTTTTTTTTGTGTGAGCCTCACAGTTGATCTCGAAGCTGTTTATCGATTCCAGACTCTTTTCTGAAACTGCGATTGTTCCCCGAACTGGTGTTTCTATGAAAAAACTGTTTTCTCTTCTTTTATGTTGTATATATTTATTATTTACAGAGTTTGTTAAGTCGTGAGAATGCAGGAGCTTATTCGCTAGTTTGAGTCATTACCTGACAGATCGCCTTGGGCATAGCGTTTCTTTCTGGTCCGGAACACTGAGCGGTGTGGCTCCGCCCCCCTGCAGTTCTGATTGGTGAAGCACAGCCAAAAAAAAGAATTCACAGCCATAAATGAGCTTAACGCAGGGATTTTTTGTAAGCCAGTGGAGGCAAAAAAAAACAAAAAAACATGGCGCTTCATTTTCACAGTTGATACAGTGTTTTTTTGTTTTTTGTTTTGTTTTTTTGTTTGGTATCTTCGAAGATCCAGTTTTCTCATTCAGGTCAGACACTGTTCCGTTTTACCTCCTCACCTCCGGAGGGCGCTGTCTCCAGCAATTTTTTGTTTTTTTGGAGGGGGTGGGGGTGGGGGGCGGGCTGTAGTTCACATTGAGTGCGTCCCTCCAAGGGTGGGGGGGAGCGGGAGGGAACTCATTCTCCACCACCACCACTTACCTACACCCCCTCCACCCTCACATGGGAGAAGTCAGTGGTCTCACAGAGACTGAGTCGGTGCATTTTCTATGGGGCTCACGCATTAACGTCATGTAACGGCGAGCATCAACGGGAGTTAAAAATGTGACTCATTGAAACCCTCAAACAGAAACCGCCGTAAAGCTAATTACCCCTTAATGGTGGAGTAAGTGGCCAATCACAATCCATGTTACGTTACGTTACAGGCATTTAGCAGACGCTCTTATCCAGAGCGACTTACACAACTTTTACATAGCATTTTACATTGTATCCATTTATACAGCTGGATATACACTGAAGCAATTCCGGTTAAGTACCTTGCTCAAGGGTACAACGGCAGTGTCCTTACCCGGGAATCGAACCGGCGACCTTTCGGTTACAAGCCCAGTTCCTTACCCACTGTGCTACGCTCCGTCCCCATGTTTGCTGCCTTTCAGATCACTCCCTCGTCCCGATATCAAACATGAAAACGCCTCGCTTCGGTTCCCCCAGAAGGCGGCACGGCGACATTTAGCGGACACGAAATGGACGGTGAGGGGAGTGGGTGTGATTTTCACTGGTTTCATCCTCCTCTGCGTGGTCACGCCCCAATAACCACCCCCCCTCCCCCCCCTCCCACCCGCCAGGCCCCCAATCTCCCCCCTCCTCCCCCAGGGGCAGCTCTCGCCTTTCACAGCCAATCCCCCCCCCCCCCAGCTTTAGGGCAGCAGTGGATTTAAAAAGGACCACATGGTGACTGCCTCTCTCCACAGCCGGTACAGTCAGAAGAACCAGGAGGGGTTGAGAAAGGGATAGGTGGGGGGGGGGTACTGCCAAAGCCATGATTACTATTAATATGACCCCCCCCCCACCCAACCACTCCAAAATCAAAATAGGGAGAGAGAGAGAGAGAGAGAGAGAGAGAGCAAAGGGTGGAGACAGAGTATGAGAGAGTGAGAGGGAGAGAGGGAAGAAGGGAAAGCTTGATTTAGAGTAAGAGGGGTAGAGAGTAGGAAACAATAGAGAGAGGCTAGGAGAGGCGAGAGGGAGAGATGGAGAGAAGGAGAGAAGGAGAGGGTGGGAGTTAGGGAGGTAATAGTAGAGGGCAGCAGAGAGAAGATAAAGAGAGAGAGAGAAAGGGTAGGAGAGAGAGAGTGAGAGAGAGAGAGAAAGGGTAGGAGAGAGGGAGAGAGAGAGAGAGAGAGAGGGAAAGGGGAGAGAGAGAGAGGGAGAGAGAGAGAGAGAGAGAGAGGGAAAGGGTAGGAGAGAGAGAGAGAGGGAAAGGGGAGAGAGAGAGGGAGAGAGAGAAAGGGTAGGAGAGAGGGTGAGAGAGAGAGAGAGAAATGGTACGAGAGAGGGAGAGAGAGAGGGAGAGAGACTACTTTGATTGATGTGGAGTTTGCAAACAGATCAGTGTTCTTGGCCTGCGGTTTGGCTCCCTCTCCCAAAAAGAACATTAGCAGCCAAAACCACCCCCCCTCCCCGATCGATGGCAGCCTGTGGATAAATGAGGGAAAATCACCACCAATCACGTGGGGCCTTTTCCTTTGAACCCCGGCCATGTTTCCGGCTGCCCGAGCGTAAATCCGCCAGGACGGGGGGGCGTCCCGCGCGCGGTCTCATTTTACTTACCGCCGTCCGCCCCCAGCACCCCCCCACCCCCCACCCCCCGCCCCCCGCCGTCCACCCCCACCCCCTGGGAGACCGTGAACAGCGCAGATTTCAACACCAGTGAATTAACTTCCTGTCACAAGCAGTGCGAGACCCAGGCACACACCGAGCTACTACAGCACAACGCAATAACAATCAGTGCTTCATTTTATTTATTTATTTTTTAAATAAATAAGACGTGTAGCTGATATCGACGGTCAGTCTCCACACGGGCCTTGATAGGGGTTGCCAGGTTCCCAGATCTTGACTGGAATCTTCAATTTTTCAAATTATTTGCACAGGTCCGATTTGTGGTCCCGATTTGTGTTGTAATTGTAAAGAATTCACGCGTCAATCACCTGTTGAAACAATCGGTTTTGCCCCACCCGGTCCAAAAAATTTTCAGACAGCTCCCCCACCTCATTGCGATGAAGCTTCCAGCTGTGCATGTTGTCCGGTTTTGAACAAAAGCGATAATCTGGCAACCTTTGTCCTCTACCGACCCCATTCAGCCACGGACACTAAAAGCCACTAAGAAACATGTTTAAAAATGCATGAACAGAATGGAAGAGGAAGAGTTTTTTTTTTTTTTTTTTTTTTACTGACATATTTTAACAATCCAAAAAATTATGTATTTGTACATTAGTGATGACCCCCCCCCTTTGAGACCAGGGGTGTTAAACTGCAGTCCTTGGGGGGGGGGGGGTCACAGTGTTAGTAGTTTTCCTGGTTTCCCATTATCCAGCAGCCAGCTTCAGCCTTAGTAGTAGTGCTATACAGTGAAATCAGACTGTCGGAAAGTTGTGTTGTGTTTTTTATTTATTTTATTTTTAAAATGTCTTTACCTAAAAGCTGAGTAGCTGAGTAAATACCCGGTGTTCAGGACCCAGGATTTTACCACAGATTTGGGCCATTGTGGGCCATACCCACAGATTTGGGTCATATCCACAGATTTGGGCCATTGTGGGCCATACCCACAGATTTGGGTCATATCCACAGATTTGGGCCATTGTGGGCCATACCCACAGATTTGGGTCATATCCACAGATTTGGGCCATTTTGGGCCATACCCACAGATTTGGGTCATATCCACAGATTTGGGCCATTTTGGGCCATATCCACAGATTTGGGCCATTTTGGCCCATATCCACAGATTTGGGCCATTTTGGGCCATATCCATAGATTTGGACCATGTCCTCTCCGACAGCTCACCCGACTGCCTTGCTGGCACTCAAAGGTTACCGGTTTAACTATACAGAGAGAGAGAGAGAGATGAAACTCTGGACCGTGATAATCGCAAGTCTAAGACGAATGAAAAGCATTAAGATTATTATTTACATAACCGTACCAACAGCTAAAGTTTCATCATGGAGCATGAATAAGAAATAAGGGAATGCTTTACATGCACCATTCATATTTAATGTATGAGACGTACAATACTGATGGTAAGAGGGCTAGCATGGTACTAATATTATGCACAAACAAGGTTAAACCATTTATATTAAGGACTGTACAGCATACACGTCTCCTTGTGTATTAAATGTAAATTGAATTAAAAAATCAAATATTTTCAAAACAATGCTTATCTTTCTTTCCTGTGTAATTTCTACCAGATCCCCCTACGCTCTTTCCATCTTTTGAAGAAGGTTGCCAGTTTTGTTTTTTGTTTTTTTTTGTGTGGAAATGGGGGAATTATTTATCAAGCAAACTGCCATTCTGGCATATTAGACTGTTGAATATTAGGCATGTCCTCTCTCTACTTCACTGAGGCAGAGAGGCAGTGAGAGGCAGAATTAAGTTTGTTTTTAATTTGTTACTATAAAACCTTGGAAAGGATCATCGTGGCTGGATCAGTGTCGCTTCATAAATGAACGACACACCGGGGAGCAGCCGCACCTGTTTCATGCGAGAGTAATTTGCACGTTTACTCACCCCCCGCTCCCCCCCTCCCCAGCTCCCGGCTCCCGTCGCACGCGCTGCTGAAGTTTTGGAGACGGCTGTCTGGCTGTCATTAACAGCTTATTGCCCCCTTGTGAGGAAGCTTCCGGAAAAGACGCAGCTGAGGAAATCCGCAGGGACCTGCAGCCGAGCTTCTGCGGCGGCACGCAGATCTTCAGGACGATGTCGTCCCCAACAAAATACCAAAAGTGTGGGTGAGCATTCTTTGTGCGGACACCCAAAGTATGGGACACTCCCATCAGATTACTGGGGGCTCGCCGACAGCCTCAACTTTTAAATGCCTTATTTAAAAACTCGCCTTGAAGAGACTTGCTTTCGACTACAAATCCCAGAATGCTCTACACCCACCATCAGTGCCCTACAACTGCTATATGAATGCCCTACACCCGCAATCAAAATGCCCTACACCCGGCATTCTGTCAGGTCATCAGTACATTTAATATATCCTGCATTGCACGCAAAAAGCATGACAGATTTTTTTTTAAACCCCAGACAGTGACCTATCCCTTTAACAGGATGAGCCACCCAGCAGCCCAACACACACGCTTTTATTATCACCATTTCAACAGTCAGGAAAGCATCTGGAACAACACCTGCATTAAACGCAATGTATGTTTAATTTAGCATTTAGCATTTACATTACATTTAGAAATCAATACATGTACGCATAGTGACTTACATCGCTAACATTTAATAATTTTATAAAACATAGATACCGTTTATGTTTGTTACTCATTTTACTGAGGTAATTTAGTTTAGGGACCTTCACTTAGCATACGTCAGTAATGCCCCCACGTGATTCGAAACGGCAACCACCAGGGTTCCAGCGACGATCGTTATTTGACAGCACCGATTTGACGACCGAAGCTTATTAATAGCTGCACTCTCTGGCCTTTAAATCTCTGTGCGCGCACGGGCCAAAGAGGCACGAAGCGGAGTTTACCAAAAAAAAAAAAATCCCACGATCCACTTCACCGCTGCATTATCGCCATGGAAACGGAATAACTCCAGCGGGTTCTGCTCGTTAAGGGAGGCGGATCGTGTGTTCCAGGGGCCCGGAGGTGACACGCTAGAAAGGATTCTGTCTAAATCCCCGTTCTCTCTGAATCTCCAGGAGGAATCGCATTACCCACACACGTGACATAAAATACTCAGGCTAATTTCACAAACTCTAAACCGTATTTATGAATTTAAATTCATGATGCCCCACAGTTGTTTTTTTTTTTTTTTTTTTTTTTTTGTTCCCATTAAGATTTTTGTTGTTTTTTCTTAATCCAAATCCAATAATTAAATCTGAAGACTAACCGCCAAGTGCTAATGACAAGAGGTTTAATTGGCCATTACAGCTTCTGTTCATAAATCAATTCTGTTCATAAATTAATTCAGCGATTTTTTAGGACAGTCCAATGAAGAGCTCAGCAGGAAAATTGAGCCACCGAATCACGGCAGTGAGTAATGTCCACCCTATGAGTGGGCTTTTGGGTTTTTTTCCGATGCGACAATTAACAATGTCAAACCAACCTCAAGTATTGGTTTAAAAAATGATGGAATCCATAAACCGAGGGGTGGCAGAATGAGCAAAAAGTACAGAACAGCCCTTTTCAAAGTCAGTGTTTCAAACAGCACAGTGACCAGCCGGTTGGGGGGGTGGGGGTAGGTGGGGGGGGTGCAGCGGTGGCCCTCCAGGGCCTGATGGGGCTCCTCGCTTACACCAGGATCTTGTATTGATCCCGAAATAGCGCCAGGGAGGCAGCCCCCCCCCCCCAGGTCACATGGCCCCGGCACTCACACCACAGCTCCGCGCAGTGCCACCTGACTGACTCGCGGTGCACAGGTTCCTGCTGATCAGGACAGACAGGCCTACTTTAGCAGCCTGCATTATTTAGAGACCAAAGACCCGCTGCGGTACTCACACACACACACACACACACACACACACACCAGCACCCTCAGCCCCTAACACTCACACACACACACCAGCACCCTCAGCCCCTAACACACACACACACCAGCACCCTCAGGCCCTAACACTCACACACAGACACACCAGCACCCTCAGCCCCTCACACACACACACACACACACACGTGCACATATACACACACACATATATACACATACACACACACACACACGTGCACATACACAAACACACACACACACACGTGGCTCAAACAGGGATATGCACTCACTCACTCTTTCACACACGCCCACACAAGACAGCCAGCCACACGGCTCAATTCTAGACGTGCTCTCACTCACACATGCACATGAGGACACGTGCCCATGTGACCACACCAGGAGCCACAGGAACACAGAGCACAACCTCTGAGACACGAACGCAGCGCTGGACACGTGCGGAGCCGCAGACTGACGAGCACGTCGATCGCCCCCGTCCCATGTGATGCTCACTCACGTTAAAAAACGCACGGCTTTCATTTCCGACCAAATTAAACTATTTCAACGCTAGAAATAGCTGTACAAAATAAGTAATTGTACCTTACTAAACCCATGTTCAGCAGTTGTCTACGATCATGAAATGCACTTTTTTGTACGTCGTTTTGGATAAAAGCGTCTGCCAAATGAATGTAATGTAATGTCGACGCAACACGAGGAGAGAAACATAAAAGTCAGTGTCATGTTTTACACAGAGAAAGTTCTGAACGTTACTTCCATATAAGAAGAAAATGTTTCTTTCCAGCATATACCAATCTGATAAAAATGTATGTACTGGTAAGCATTTAAGGGCAAATCCATGATAGTCCTTATAGTGCCCTCACGAACCCTATCTTTCTCAGCACCGCAGTGCAATTGACAGGAAAGTACCCACTATAACACTAAAAATGAAGTTCACTGGGTACACATTCCACACACACACACACACACACACACACACACACACACACACACACACACACACACACACACACACACACACACACACACACACACACACACACACACACACACACACACACACACACGCGCTCACACACACACACACACTCTGTGCCTCTCGCTGGAAATCGAAAACCGCTCCAGCCCATCACCCCTCAGAGAAGACGAGGAAGAGGAAGGACAGGATATAATCTCTTAAGTGGAGAAACAGCGCTTCGCTATGATAGGCCCTAGCGAGACTCCGCTCTCCTACCCATTACACTCCATTACGATCCAGAACCACTGTCTGGATACTTTTTTGAAAAGCGAAAAAACCAATACAGAACCACATCCTTAGTTCAAGAAATAGTTATTAGACTTGCACCAGGAGTTCGGGGCCAGTTCTTCCCCATTTCTGTTCAATCATTGAAATCTATAAACTGAAACCCATGAATTGAAAAATAATTAATTTAAAAAAACATGTCCATAATGTTTAATGGTGATTTGATTTGATTTGGTTCAGTTGGTTCACACCCAGCTAAAGCAAATAAAACCCATAACCGAAGAACTGGAAAGCACTTTCAGCAACGTTAAAAACTCCCCTCGTAAATAAGAGATTATTGCAACATTATTAAGTAATGTTACATGGTGGTGGTCTTGGCCACTGGTTTCCATGGTGAAAACGCATCATAAACATACAGCGGTAACATCGAATGGAGACAGTAAGATTAGCCGAACAGCAGCTTCTGTGGAGGAGGGCACCGAACTTTATTTAAAAACCTCCGGAACACAGCAGTACCCTTCAGAGCCTACCGCCTACCGCCTACCGCCTACCCCCCCCCCCCCCCCCTCCCCGCCCCCGCCCCCCCAGCACGCCCGTTCACGGTCTACCTCCTCGCATTTTCCTGGAAAATCCCCCAGGTGCTGGAAACCCAGCCGCTCCGCTAGGCGCACCCCGTCGCTAACAGTGAGCAATATTTCCTGGAAATCCGTCCGGAGATAAAAGCCGCATAAATTCTCCTTCGGCCGGAAAAGCGCATGCGGAAAAAGCCGCAGGCCGGCCTGACCCTCAAAAGTCTTTTTTTAGGCACCTATTTTAATTTGAGATGAAAATGCCAACGACTCTTAATTACCAGTGAATGGAAATGATCCACTGTTAACCATTTGGAGGTTTTTGGAATGCTTCTTTTCAAAATTCTAAGAGCGTACTAGAACTCTAGAATGGCAGTGTTGTTACATCAGCATTAGAATGTTCAGTTCAGAGCATTCTAATCACATATGTGTGGTCTCACTCCTTAGGGTTCAATTACTGTGAAACAGTCAGGATTGGTCCCTTTCTACCACCTGACACCCCAAAGGGCCACTTTATGTGCTCTTATTTTATGAGTTTAACTCTCTATTCTGTACAGATGCTTTCCTTACGGTCTTGTTGCTTGGTGACTTTTAAGGAAGAATTCACCTTAATCGTTTAAAACCTTACACTGTTAACTATGGTTATGAATCTAAGCAACATACAGCTGAATTCAAATTCACAAGCTTAAATTCAAATGTTTGTACAAATCCATTGTGGTTTGTGAAGCCAGTCTCTTGATTTGATCTAAAATACAAATCTCACCAAGCACTTCACTAAAAAGCTTATAATCACTCTGGGAACTTAAGGCTTGGAAAACCCCAAAATGGCCGCTTTCAAGACAAATTTTAAGATTTGAACATCGCATTGACACACCAAATTTCTTTCATTCAGAGGACAAGTTATGCACATGTTGTATACGGCATTTACTTTGCAACCAAATGCAATATTGAGAACATGACTGCTAATGTGGACACTTTTCATGTTAAACTGTCACAGAGCAGGCTCTCAGTCACCAGATGTGTGTAACTTTTAGAAGCAACAGAGTCCTCCTTGCATTTGTATTATTGTTTGCAGAACCTAAAATAATTAGTCGTCACGTCTGACCAATTCTCTCCTTTAGCCAATTCAGAGCGAAATCTGTTCGCCACTCCCACAGACCTCTCTGAAAACGTGGGCAGGGAATTCTGGGAAGGAGGCAGCATGTGGCAGCCATGGCAACCATGGACAGCGGAGTGGAGAACAGCAGAACAGAGTGAAGATCGAAAGAATAGAGTGAAGAGAGTGAAAAACAGAAAGAGGGAAGAAAGTGAAGAACAAGCAGGAGAAACGAACAGGGGTAGAAGCTGGGTAAAGAGCAACAAACAAAAAAAAAAACAAGGATTCTGGCAGGCGAGACTTCAGAAAGAAGGCACACGGAGGCTCATCCCAACACACCACAGATGTGCAAAACCTTCTTTTTATTGTTCCGTCAAAAATGTGCGAATAAAAAGCAGAAAACGAACCGAAGTGCCCGTTAAAACCCTGCAGGGCCTAAAGGTGTGCTTTTCCTCCCCCCCCCCATTCTTTCTCTTTCATCCTTTCTTTCTTTCTGGATTTTCCCCCGTTTTCCCCGTTTTCAGCAGCAGAACCAGAAACACAGAAACTCCCCGGAACGTGAGCAGGGCGCGGAACCTGCCGGAACAGGGCGAGGCCCCCCGCCACGCCGTGCGTAAAAGACGGGGCGCGGTCTCGCGGTCTGAGGTGCGAACGAGACCACAGAGGGTGCGGCATTTTAGGGCCGCGGTCTCCTCAAAAAAACCCCGCTCTTCCGCTGCACAGCGTTGCCAAGGCAACGTTGTCGGAACAGCTTTAAAGGCTGTACTGCCCAACGATATAAACTATAAACATGGCAGAGGATTTCTTAAAAAAAGAAAAGCAAAAAACATTTTTAAAATGTATATACACATATAAATGTTAACCAATATGAACCACAATTAAAATCACAATTCGATTTGGTTAGTTATTAGATTTGGAATGAAATAAAACCAAAAAAACCACACAAAAACTGCCACACGGTTCAACAGTCAACTGCTACTGCCTGCACTTCAAGCGAATCTAATCTAAAATCTTGATCTGACGAAAACGAACAGACAAAACCCTCAAACAAAACGATTATTAATATGTCAACAAAACAACACACACAAAAAAAAAACCACACAATTAAGTTCACACACTGGGTTAAAATACAAAAAATATATATATAATTAAGTACTCTGGTCACGTCGCCATGTCAACCCAGGAAGGAGAGAGACAGAACGAGTCCCTCCCAGTGCAGCCCAAATCGTGGGAAAGGGAAACAATGAACCTGAAGTCTGGTAACCGTGGTGACATCGTAAGTGCTAAGCGATGTGCTCGCCCCCGGGGGGGGCGTCCAGTGCAGTCCAGTGCAGTTTCGGCTCAGGCGCTACGAGATTGCGGGATGGGGGTCCGCTGGAATTCGGGGGGCACGTCGGCGAATCGGCAGTGAGTCGTCCGGTTCCGCTGCTGCCATTCGTCCAGAGAGATCCGGGCCTTTCCGGCGCCGCCCCCGTAGTTTCTGCGCAAATAATCAAAAATAAAAATAAAGATTTTCTAAAACATTGTATAAATTGCAAGCGCAATAATTATCTTAACATTTCACCCTGGTTGATTGTGATCGCAGACCGCATCTGCGCCCCATTTTACACAAACTACTTTCCAGGAAAATGTTCTTATTTTCCACGACTGGAATACTGATTAAAAATAATGCCAGGTGGGAACCCTGATGACTCTAATTAATCGATAAAATCCCTGGTAACGTTCTGCAGAGATCGACAGCCAGAGACGAGGGGGGAGGGTGGGGTGGGGGGTGGGTGGGGGGGGGCAGAAACCTTGCTACTCAACACGCTTCTTTACCTCCACCAAACAGCGTCATTAACAGAAAGAGTGTTTATGTGCATCACTCCAAAAAAAATAATAAAAATAAAATTCTACTAAATGCAGACAGGCAATCCCAGGGTGCACTTGAGGAGGAAGCAAACCGCGCACACACAGCAACCATCTGCATTTGTGGCAGGGCAAGGTTTCAGAGGAAATCAGATTTTTAAAGAAAAAATAAATAATAAATAAATAAATAAATAAATAAATAAATAAATAGACGCAACGGCCATTATGGTGATAGCGCTGAAGTCGATGAGCGTTAAAAGCAGACCCCCCCCCCCCCAAAAAACAGCCTCCTGACGGGAGGAGAAAATGGAGGAGGTCGTGACCACATTACACAGCCGCCAGACCTTCATTCGCCATTCTGTGCTCAAAGGAGCAGACAGGTGCTTCACCGGAGGCCAGGGTGGAAAAAAAAAACCAAAAAACCAGACACGGCGAGAGGAGGGGAGGCAGGAGGGGAGCGGGCCGTTTTAGGCAGGAGGAGGTCGATACCCGTCCCGGTGTGTCGCTCCCTGAACGCTCATTCGCCGCTCAGAGGCAGCGGGCCGATGTTTTACTCAGACGCGTCAGGGGCCGCGCGTTCCCTCCTCTCTCCTGCGGGTATTCAGGAAAGACCGCTCTTTCAGACCGCCAACGTCTCGACCGCAAACGTCTCGATCGCTCTTCAGACCGCCAACATCTCGACCACGAAGGTCGCGACCATGACCATTAGGACCGCGTATTCAAGACAAACGCAGGTCCAGTGGGGAAGCCATCTTACACGTCACCATTAGCCCACACAGCAGTGAGCGGCCGTCATGACCCAGAATGCACCTGCTCTTTTCAGCACAGCTTCTAAAGCTTCCGTGATTTCAAAACTTGGCCGTACGTGCGCTCGTACCTGCGTGTGAGGTCAGACGGGTGTTGCCATGGCTCGTTGCCGTTGCCCACCCCCTGCCTGGCGACCGTCTTCATCAGGTTGACGAGCTCCGTCATCACTCCTGGGGGGTTGGGAAGGGGGGGGGGGCAGATTTACCATTACCCCCACACCCTCAGAAGAAGGGTGCCACAAACAGGAAACAGAACTACTGGCCCTGATGTTCACGCAAACAGCCTGAAACGTGCACGTACACACATGCACGTGCACACGTGTGCTCATACACACAACACATACGTGCACACACACACACACACACACACACACACACACCCCCACACAACGCTCACTGAGACCCACTGAAAAAGTGCCTTAACGGGATGAGCCACCCAGCAACCCCAGCCGCTGCTAATTTAGCATCTCAGCTGAAAGCTCCCTAGTTTAAGCAGTTCTGCTATCCCACTTCCCCATAGGAAGGATGTTCTGCATATTTACTGTACTTGCATCATAATCACTGACAGTTAATTACTGCATCACAATTACTGATTGTTTATCATCACATCATAATTGCTGTTTATAATTACATCGTAATTGCTGTGAAATTGGGCCACTCAATGATGAGAAGCTCCTGGGTTCAAAGAGGAGTCAAGGAGTGTTTGTTTTTCTTGTTTACGGCGCCAAAAACCGCGAAAACTGGCTCGGTTCTCGGACGCCACGCCATCGTCCATCATCCGTCTGCTCGTAGAACGATACAAACACTCCCCAGATCAGTGCGCCTTAAAGCTTTTTCTCTCTTTGGTCGGACAGAATTTATAATGTGGCGAATGGGCGGACATTTTAATTTTCCTCTTTTTCCCGTTGCTTTGCATCTCGGTCGCCACGGTAACCGGAGGGCGAGCCGGCGGCTAGCAGCAAGCTAACTCGCGCCGGAGGAAGCCCGTCTGCCTCCGACCCCACAGCCACAAACTGCCGAGCCAGAACCCAAGCAATCAGCGCAAACCGGCTCCACGATCAGCGTCCCGCGGCGATGCAGCTTATTATGGGCTGCGCGTGAGGCGAGAGGCATTTTGGGAGTTATTGAGCCGAGGTTTTTAAAAAACAGGCTACGTTTTTAGCGCGTGCGTCTCCACAGAACGAGCGCGTTTGTTAAGGTACCAAAGATATTATATGCAGCCGCTGCTAATGGCTGCCTTAGGCCAAGCCAAGACGCGCGAGCTCGCGCACACACGCACACACATATACAACACACACACACACGCACACACATATACAACACACACACACTCACACACATATACAACACACACACACACTCACACACATATACAACACACACACACACTCACACACATATACAACACACACACACTCACACACATATACAACACACACACACACTCACACACATATACAACACACACACACACTCACACACACACACACACACACACACGCACACACATATACAACACACACACACATACACTCACTCATATACACACACACACACACACACACACACACACACACACACACACACACTCATATACACACACACACACATACACACACATACACACACACACACACTCATATACACACACACACACTCATATACACACACACACACACACACACACTCATATACACACACACATACACACACACTCATATACACACACACACACACACACACACTCATATACACACACACATACACACACACACACACACACTCATATATACACACACGCACACACACACACACACACACACACACACTCATATACACACACACACACACACACACACAGACACAGACACACACACACAGCTGCTGAGAGGAGAGCTGCTGATACCTGGTATAAAAGCACCAGGACGTTTTGAGAGGTGAGCGTATGTAGTTCCGTACCTCCTCCACAGGGGGTGCTGTCAGCCATGTGGCTGGTGACCGCAGCCACGTACAGCTCCTTCTCACGCTCCCAGTCTGCCTCCCTGTCATACACCACCGGCCTGGGCCCAGACGGACAGGGACATGGTGGACAGGTTTACATTTACATCACGTTACATCACATTACACTGCACACCATCACATCACGTTACATCACATTACACTGCACACCATCACATCACATCACATCACACTGCACACCATGACATCACATTACAGAGGCTCTTAACCACACCGACCTGCGGAAGTGCAGAACATCAGTGTCAGTCACAGTGTTAGTCTCAGAGTTAGTCTTAGTGTCAGTCACAGTGTTAGTCTCAGTCTCTGTTAGTCTCAGAGTAAGTCTCAGTGTTAGTCTCAGACAGTGTTAATCTCAGTCTCAGTCTTGGTGTTAGTCCCAGACTCAGAGTTAGTCTCAGGAACACACAAATGCGCTATCCACCAAGAAGGCACAGATGGCCCATTTATAAGCAGTAAGCGTAAAACGTTCTCACTAAACCAACAATTAGCACTGTAAACACCAACAAAGCTAATCTAACCGTACACAGCTATGCTCACCTGTGACATCACTGCCCCAGAGGGAAATTCTAAAATAAAGCTTGCAACTAAAGGGCGTCGGTGGAGTCACGGTGCAATCCCGGAACCTGATTGGCCGAAGAGACGGTTTTAAGAACGTTTTCCGGAGTCGTTTTGCTCACTGCGAACCGTCAAAACGACAACATCTGCCATAGTCTCCCAAATAGTCTCCAACATTCTGAGTCCGGGGGACAGACCAGATGTACCCCTCGAAGAGCTCATAAGTCACTGTAATCTGACAGAGAAATTTCCTAGCCATCATACTGAGGAGAAACGTGTAGCCTTAGCCGTTCAAATATCATCGAAACGGGGCTTAAAACAGCACCAGAGCTAAACACACTTAGTAGAGAAGAGCTATAAGTCTCAGCTATAAGAGCCACAGTTTTCAGGGAGTCCATTTTTAACAATACTTATCCGCGAGCAGCAAATTCCAGCAGTCGTAGACACTTCAAAAAGGACTGCACTCCTGGGGTTAAAAACAGCGGTTTACAAGGAAAAGGAAAGATGGCATTTACAGTGCTGTGTAATTCTGCAACGAGGGACGTCCCGGTGGATCAATGCTGCCATCTGCTGGCCAGACCGGAGAACTACACTCCAGACATCCAGTCACTGCTGCCTACCTCCTGAGATGCTCGCGCCCCGATTTGGCGTCGTCTTGATCCGCCCTCTTCTGCGGAACCACCACCACTGATCTCACCTGGTCAGAGAGCGACGCACAGTCGTGTGAAGCGGACAGCGGTCTCCACTGCCAGTCGTTATTCATTTCCCCTCCAAGAAGCCCGGCAAATCAAAGGACCCAGGTGCCTCGCCCCCACAGACACGAGTGTGAGAAAGACAGAAGAAAGAGGAGCAGGAACATGTGTGGCGTTTCCCCCAATAAAATCAAGCCGCAGCCAACAGTGGGTTCAACTGGCAGCCACCCCGCCTCCAACCCCCAGGGAACAGATGTAGCCCCCCCCCACCCCTACAGAGACATGCTCCTAGTTTTTCTATTACTAAGAAAGGGTGGACGGGGGGGGGATAAAGCATTATTTTGATGAATCGATAAATGGGACTATGTCCAGGCCTCAGTGCCACAGTGCCAGCATACTTTCCACTAATGACAGAAAAATAAGTAATAAATACACATTAACAAGGGCTCTGCTGAATAAAAAGACCCAATACATTTCTATTAACCCTTTAAATGTGCGAGATGTCACATATGTGGTCAGAATGTGATTCAAATATGTGATTACATTCTTAACTGAACATTCTAATGCTGATGTCACTTCATTTGGGCCCCAGGAAGCAGCAGTGTACAGACAGGCAGACAGTGGGAGGAGCTTCACCAATTAATTGGCTAGTGCAGAGGGGGAGGGGTTACCTGGACAGGTGACAGCTGAGCGCTGTTGGAGGGCTCCCCCTTGTCCCCCGGGGACCCTGTGTTCTCCTTGCAGGGAGACGGCCAGGTCCGCTCGGCCAGCTCCACCTTCACCGTCATGCCCCGCCCCCCAGCCTCGCGGTTCCCCTCCGAAAAAGAGCCCCGCCTCAGCCAGGACTCGTACGGGGGGGCCCCCACGCTAAACCCCGCCCCCACCCCGACACCCTCCACCCCCTGCAGCGCCCCGGCGGCCCCCGGCTGGGCCGCGTCGTCCAGAGACGACAGCAGGTTTCTGCACAGGGCGGGGCTTGGCAAGGCCCCGCCCCCGAACACAGCCGCCTGCTCGGGACTGGACGACGGCGGCCCCGCCCCCAGGGCCAGCGAGCTGCGCTGCAGGGGGCTGACCTCCAGGCGCTGCCCGACGCCCCCGGGCCTTCTCCTCAGCGCCTCGCGGTACGACCGCGAGAAGTAGCCCTCGTCTAAGGAGAGCGGCTCCTTCCGTCCGCCCCCGCCCGCCTCCCCGCCCCTCCCTGCAGGGCTCTGGGCATGGCAAGGGGCGTGGCCAGCAGGGCTATGGATGTGGCCATCAGGGCCTTGGGCGTGGCCAGCAGGGCTGTGGGCGTGGCCAACAGGGCTCTGGGTATGGCCAGCAGGGCTGTGGGCGTGGCCAGCAGGGCCCTGAGTGTGGCCAGCAGGGCTGTGGGCGTGGCCAACAGGGCTATGGGTGTGGCCAGCAGGGCTCTGGGCGTGGCTGCTCTCGTAGAAGCTGTGGCAGCTCTCGATGAAGGCCTCGATGCCCTCGCTGTCGTCGCTGGCCCCGCTGCAGATGGGGCTGAGGGACAGGATGTCCTCGATGTCGAAGTCGAAGGCGTGGTCCGCGTCCACCTCGCCCGCCGCCCGCGGGACGCCCGGGTCCGGGGTCGGGACGGGGCTCTCGGGACGCGGGAGGGCGTTCCGGGGCGGGGCTCCCTCGGACCCGGCCTCGCCGCGGGACAGCGCGCACGGAACACCCCCGCCCGCGGTGACGGGGTCCGGCCGCGAGCGAGGCGCGGCCCGCCCCAACGCCGCGCCCCCGACCGCCTTCCTGATCAGGCTCAGACTGCGGGCTTCCAGGGCCTTAACGGGGGACCAGGGGGGGGCCTGGCTTCTGCCCAAAGGCCCCCCGCGGGCGTCCGGGGCGCCCCCCAGGCCCGGGGTGGAGGCGCTCACAGCCAAACGCTTCCTCGGGGGGGTGCTGCCGCCCTCCTCCAGGGCCGAGTCGTCCAGGCGCCTCTTACCGCTAAGCAGCGGCGGCGGCCGGCTGTTGACGATCTTGATCTTCATGTTGCAGAAGGGGGCCTGCAGGCTGCGGCTGAAGCTGGGCCAGCCGTCCGCGCTCTCGCACACGATTCGGCGCGAGTAGGAGGAGAGCGACCGGAGGTGGGGTGTGGCTCGCCTCCCTTCGGGGCGCGGCACCCCGAACGCCCGAGCGGCCTGCCGTTCAGCGTCCATTTTAGTCACTAATCTAAGTTAAGTGCCAGGGTGAGGAGCCTGCCCTAAAATAGAAGGAAAGCAAAACGTAAATGCTGACATCACTAAGACTGTGGTGCATCCAGCGTAATACACATTAAGACAGAACAAAGTAACTTGGTAGATTAAGGCACAACATAGAATTTAAGACCCCCACCACCAACTAAAACTCAGTTACTTCGGTGTATAGGCTATATCCACACGGGTCATTAGATTTGTTTGGGTTTTTTTTTTCCGTCTCGGGCAGGCCCCACGCATCTGCAAGCAACAGATTAACTTTCACCAAGATGCAGCGTTACATGCAAACTTGAGCCAGAAAAACTCGCAGCATTGGGGATTAGCATATTGGCTAGGTAGCTATGATCGCTGGCTTTCTGCATGGTGCCAAATAACCTGACGAGCTTCACTTCACTGTACATCCTACATTAACGTTTACCAGCATAAATCCTTGCTTCTGTATAAATGGCGACTTCAAACAGTCAGCACAAAAACTACGACCACTGCACTATTACCAACTGCCGCCAAAACTTAGCTTGAAATAGGCCTAACTGGCGAACCTAGCTGGACATATGGTGTTTTCCCCACTGAAATAAAACTACAAGTGGTCCATGCTCAAGTCAGTTCAATGTTTTCCAAGACTATGGATAAATTATCACCGTTCTATAAAGGCAAATTCAGCTTTGATACCGGTTTATGTTATTTTCCCAAGATGGCTATATTGATATGGCTAACAATTAGCTAGTTATTCGACAGCAAGAGGCGTCTCATCCATTAACGTTTCTTTAGAATATATATTGCGTACTTGATTCTTTAGTTAGTCGTCGTTTAACGAATTAATCAACTGCTTGTGACAACTTTCAATGACATAAAACTGAAATCGTCAAACAACCATGTTTGCTAGCTGGACTAGCAAATCTTCCTTGCCCGGTACGTCCACCAACACCAGCCCCCACCTCGCCAAACATTTCTGAGAAAGGTGATAGCAGGAGAGTTAGAAATTGCATGTAGGGTACGCGACTGAAAATTTGAAATTCTAATTATAATAATAATAATAATCTAAATTTACCTACTACAGCTGACAAAAATACTCACCAGTATTATTGTAACTGCATTTATTTCTGAAGGAGGGGATCAACTGGCACTCATCGAGAACGGTGCAACTCCCAAGTGCATACACGATTATCATCAGAAATCATGTGATTGTCAAATTAACTTAATGTCTAAAAAAGTTAAAAGTCGAAATGTAAAAACTCGTCTTTTTCTTGTAGTTTTTTTTTTCTTGCGTTCAGTGGAAAGGCTACGGATGAGAGCATTGCATGAGTATTTTTGCAGATTTAAATTTTTTTAATTGGATCGTTTTTTCTTTTTGTTTTTAGAAGCCTTTTGGGGTCATGCCCGGTTCATCTCATACGTCTGCATAATTAGTCGTCCCCAAATGGCTCCGATCGATTCAGAGTCGTTTGATAATGTATTCATTAATGTCTTGTAGGTTAATGTCTTGGCCCGTTGAAGGCATATTATGCCTACCATGGTCTTTAATTTACATCAGCCATATTCCGATTTTTACTTTGACATTGGAACTAATGAGCAGACTTGTTAAATCCGCTTTTGATCACCCAACCCTATTTGCACTGGTTTGATTTTGTGCTGAAACTTGGCATAAACTGGTTCAGCAAAAAGGTCGTATTAGTATTAGTAGCCTACTGATGCATGCTGTTTAATTACTTGAAATTGTGCCCCGTAAAGTAATAACATCATGGATAATACGGTTAAATTTACGTTGACCAAAGTTAAAAAATAAATAAATCAGATGGTACCAGTTGGTTTACGGCTTCTTTCTCTTCCCTGTAAAATAAAAAAATCCACACCAACATCGAGAAATCACGCATCTAGAAATAAAACCACCGTTTCAGCTAATATAGGTATCTTTTATTAAATTCAATGGGAATATAACATGACACAGACAATATTATGCAATTATTTAAATTAATTCCAAATAATATGTAACAATGTCAAAAAAAGAAGAATATATTAACACTGAGTGATCTGACTTCTAGTCACAATCCACTCCGGCTCCCCGTAGGAGGAAATATGAGAAAATTCGTCAAAAACTGACGAGGAAAAAAAAAAAGTAATAATAGCACGCACCCTTGTGACAGAAATCCACCAGCGGCATGGGGCAGGTAGGAAATGATGTCCCTGAAATTTTATTTAAAAAGAAGAAAAAAGAAAAAAGTGCTATGGAGGAAAGGGGGGGGGAGTGTAAAAAATACATCTAACTTTTCCATTGAAAAATATATAAAGGGATTGTCTAGTTTGTAAGTGCATGACACTTTGCCCATTTGGTGAACGTGTACTTTCTGCTTCAAGGCATGATTAAAATCTTTGATTCCTTTTACACACCCACACCCCCACTCCCACTCCCACCCCACCCCCACCCCCACCCCCACCCTCAGCCCCACTCCCACTCCCAAAGCACGGCAGCCAGCAGCTTCTAAAATTATATTTTTTTTAAAGAAATCCTGTTACAAGAGCTACAACAACCAAAGCAAGTGAAGACAAGACAGACCACCATTCCCGAGCCTATTTTGGTAATGTACTTTTCTTTTATTTTAGGCAAGGCTGAAACCAGGGGTGCTGGAATCAGTTCAACAGCATTTAGTGGGGAGGGGGGTTATAGGGACATTAAACCATTAAACCCAAAATTCAGAAACCGAGCTTCCCTTTGAGGGACTAACACATCCCCTTAGTGATGCAACTCACCCGAACCCTAACCCCTTACAGGAAGAAAGTGAATTTCCCAGAGTGCAACAGGATGCATTTTGGCCAAAAGTCAAACTTGTTTTTTATTTTACTTCCACCCCCACCCCCACCCCTCTCTTACGACTGCGTTTAGCTTACTTCAGAATGAAAACTCAAATGACACAAATGCCCGTGGCGGAGGAGTGCACTCCCAGAGAATAAAAAGAAGAAGAAGAAATGAGCGAAGACGATGACAAGCGGAGAGGCTCGTGGCGCGTGGCAAAGAGGAGCGCTTCCCAGCGCCGTTTGCGCTGACGTTACAGATCCGCCTCCTTGCGCCGGCCGGACGCCATCTTTGGCAGAAAGGGAAAGCGGCCATTTTAACTCCTGCATGGACACAGTCTCTCTCTCCGGGTTCCCTCCGTCAGCGAGGAACGGATATTAAAACAGTGGAATAACGTGTCCAACTTAAGTAATCGAGGTGGGTGATAAATTATAATACTTTATATATATACACACACACTTGCTTTTGATACACATACAAACATAGATAAAGACAACTGGAAGAACAACAAAGAAAATTAAAATAAAAAAAGAAAGAAAATAAAATGCTTGTTGACTGTAACAAGGACCAGAACTGTGATCACTGCACAACTTTAAAAAAAAAAGAAAAGAAAAGAATAATTAAAAAAAAGAAATAATTAACATTTTTATTGCTTTGGTATGAGAGTTCCGGAAGCACACGCCACTATGATTCTCTCAGTTGCCCTTCCAGCTAGAGCCCACTAGGTGGCGCTTGCGGTGGGGCCTCGGAGTAAGACCGGCCCTGCGCCTCTCCCCTTCTCCTCCCGCCTCCTCTCATCTCCGTGGCAACGGCTCCCTCAGAAGCCGAGCATGTCGTCTCTGTCGCCGGCGCCGGCCTCGGCTTTGTCCCAGTCGGAGGGAGACAGGCACTCGTCCGTGTTCAAGTCCTGAGGCGTCACCCCAATGTCCAGGACCTGGGGGTTAGTGCGAGACTCAGCGAGTCTGTGTGCGTGTGCGTGTGTGTGTGTGGGGGGGGGGATGTGTGGAGGTGTGTGTGTGAGGGGGGGGGGTGTGCATGGTGTGTGAGTGCGTGTGTGTGGAGAGGGGACAACAACAACAAAAAAAAGTTAATGACACGTCTGAGGACTCAAATTTTACCAACAGCAATAACAACAGCAATGACGACGACGACATGAGGTGACACAATGCAGCATGATGTTGGGTGAAGGTGAGAGAGAACTGTTCCCAGGCTTCTGCACTGTCACTCTACCACTCTGCCTGGACCCATCAGTACGGTAAGTTAACCACGACAACGGCGATCTCAAACTCCAGCACTGCTGGGTATCTGCAGGGTTCGACACGGTAAGTAACCGCGACAACGGCGACCTCAAACTCCAGCACTGCAGGGTTCCACACGGTAAGTAACCGTGACAACGGCGATCTCAAACTCCAGCACTGCTGGGTATCTGCAGGGTTCCACACGGTAAGTAACCGCGACAACGGCGATCTCGAACCCCAGCCCTGCTGGGCCGCGGTGTCTGCAGCGTTCCATCGACAGCCATCTTGGACGAATCCAGTGGCATGAACCACACTCCGGAGGTGTTGAAACGCAGCAGCAGACGCTGCAGCTCTGCAGATCTGAGAGTCTGAGCTCCCTGCTCTAAGCTCCAGAGCAACGTGACAGAATACGGACACGTGGACCGATCCAAATATACGCACCGAAATATTTCATGACATTACGTTACAGGCATTTAGCAGACGCTCTTATCCAGAGTGACTTACACAACTTTTACATGGCATTTTACACTGCATCCATTTATACAGCTGGATATATACTGAAGCAATGCAGGTTAAGTACCTTGCTCAAGGGTACAACGGCAGTGCCCTACCCAGGAATTGAACCTACGACCTTTCGGTTACGAGCCCAGTTCCTTACCCACTGTGCTACACTGCCGACCATTTCCTGCCTGAAGCGGTAAACTCCGCCTCCCTCGATCTTCAGGCACAGTCTGAGGCGCCTGATTGGACGTCCTCGGCAAGGTTGGGGGGGGGGTTTGTGGTCCCGATGTGGCCAGAGGAGCAACGAAGACAGAAACTCGCCGCAAAGCGCGAAGCGCGGGAAAAGCTTTCCCACAGACGGGCCGGCACATAAACGCGTGCCGAGCGGGGAGTTATTCCACACGCGGCACACAGGCGGGAGGCGCCTCATCAACCGGGTACTGAACCACCGTCTGAACCGCTGCCAACCAGGTTAAAGGGCGTTTTAAAAAAAAAAAAAAACAAGGTCGAGGCTTCTCACGAAAACAAACGCGTGTGTGACCTCGCACCAGGTCTGGACTTCAGAATGTCCCACGGGTACCGGTGAACGCCACCGAGGAAGTAAACGAGAATTGGGGAAGATTTTGACCTTCGACCCCCCCGTCCCCGTCCCATCCACAGGGACGAGAGTACGACTCGTTCCCCCGAAGCACGTTCGGAGGACGGTGAACCTGCGTCGTCAGCGGTTTTCACAGTCAAGCGAGGTCAGCAACATTAAACGCACTCCTCCTGTTGTCTTTAGACCAGCAAGTAAATCCAAAGGAAGTTTAAACTAATGAGCATTCATCCAAAAGCCGGTTAGCATTTCCAGGCTACCCCCAGCACAAAAAATTAGGCAATTTTTTTTGTGAAATTAAGCAAACGGCACCTGCGACACAGAGTATGGTATAATCACTATTTCCCTGGCAGTGATATTATTGCTACCTCAGGGTATCTCCCATTCACATCTCATCATATGAAGAAAGAATCTGGAATCCTAAGCAGGTCCTTTTTCTGGCAAGTTTTTTTAAACTTACCCAGACAGGTAAGAGCTTTTCAGACAGGTAATTGTTGGTTTCTAATTTAGAGCAAATCCCCTTTCCTTCAGTCATTAATATATTTCTCATCATTCTGAATCTCCATTAGACACAGCCAGCCACCCTGTGCTGTTCTGTTCATTTACACCACATACAGAGCACAGGGCCTTTGAACGATGCATCTTAATGTGTTGCCACGGAGACGCAAAGGCATCACACTTCACGATATGACTACCTGAACTCTCCACCCAGTGCCAACTGCCAACGTAACAGGCGTGCAAAGAAGAATACGTTTCACATAAATTAACGATGAATATGTGATCTATCAGCATGAAATCCGAACAGAACCTGAGTCCAGTAAACCAGTCTTTCCCTCCCGGATTAAAGAGGAAAGAGAAACGTCGGTGCGGTCCAAAAACGGAAGAGATGTGACGATCTGCCATCACGGCAGAGGCTCTGACTAAGAGCGCCGTTCGGGGGGGGGAGAGGGATTTAATCCCCCCAGCAGCCCGACAGACACACGCCCAGGATGTATGACCATCGTTAAAAGGCCCTAATGGTCCGTCGGTAATGGAGAGATCGGCTCCTAAGTGCTCACGGCGACCCAGTGACCGTGTTTGGCTGGACCCTTCCAGGGTGACGGAGTGCTCCTCGTCAGTCGTGTCCCGTCAAGGACCCCGCTCCCGAGTTCCCCTCCGAAACGCGCATCGATCGCTGGAGGAGCTGTCGGACCGCGCTTCGCGATCCCGCTACATCTTTGTTAGGGGAGACTCCGATGATGAAAATATTGATCTTCGTTTTGCGGGGAAACCGGAGACGGATGAACTTCTGTCTCAACGGAACGAGGGGAGGGGAAACCAAAATGGTGCCGGTTGTTGTCAGTCGTCTCCAAATCGGAGAAATCCGAGGTAATCTCTGTTCAATCTCCAACTGTCCCAGGACAGTACGATAGGGCTGTTGGTTGCTCTATGGTTACCGCCTTATTATTAGAACCCAGAGGACCTCCACCAATAAAGAGGCACGTTGGTAACAAAAAAACAGAGCAGCGCCGTTGGCCAGCATTAGAATGTTCAGTTAAGAGCATTCTGATCGCGTATCTGAGGGTTAACTGGTCTAACTGCTTCCCAATTTCCCCTGACTGGCCCTGGCAGCCTGAGGGCAAACCGACGCTTGACACACACCGTCTGGCCCCTTAACTCCACCCCGGACCCTTAGCCCCGCCCAAGACCCCTAGCTCCGCCCCAGCCCCTTAGCTCCGACCCAGACTCCTAGCTCCGCCCCGCTCCCCCTCGGTGGAAAACTGCTCGGTTCAGAAGCCACGGCAGCAAGAGAGGTGAAAATGGGTGTCAAGATGGAGTGAAGGGGAAAAGAAAGAAGAAAAAAGATGTTGCATGTGAAAGAGTGGTGTCAGCAGCAGCTGGCAAGGAACACTGTCACATCCAGACACCTGATCCGGACCTCTATAGTCCACATGGAGAGGGGGGAACCCCTCCAAAAAAACACTGCTGAGTGGGAGGACTGCACATAGCTTTCCTCACAGAGGGAGATAATTGCATATAATCGCTCACCAGCACCACCCACTGGTCAATCAGGTGCCGGCAGTCTGCTTATTTAACGTCGCATTTGAAACGTTTTCTTCTAACTCATGTCTGCAAACTCAACATGTGAGACATACTGGAGCGACTGCCTGTGACTCCCCAATCCTCTCTGCATCACGCCCCCCTACACTATCGCAGCGTTGGGTCTACATCCTCCCAACTCTGGGTCAATGTCCTCCCACTGCTGGGTCAACGTCCTCCCAACGATGGGTCAACGCCCTATCAGCACTGGGTCAACGTCCTCCCAACGATGGGTCAATCAACACTGGGTCAACGTCCTCCCAATGCTGGGTCAACGCCCTCCCAGCACTGGGTCAACGTCCTCCCACTGCTGGGTCAACATCCTCCCAACGATGGGTCAATCAACGCTGGGTCAACATCCTCCCAACGATGGGTCAACGCCCTCCCAGAACTGGGTCAACCAACGCCGGCGTCCTCCAAGCACTGGGTTAGCGTCCTCCCAACGCTGGGTCAGGCAACGCTGGGTCAACGCTTGGGCCAGTCTCTGCTGCGTGGCGGTGTTCTGAGAGGCGTGATGGCAACACGACCCACGTCAACCACAACACGGGATGGAGGTGCCGGGGGGGTGAGGGTGGGGGTGTGGGTGGTGGTGGACGGGTGAGGGGTGAGTGGGGTGGACCATGTTGTCATGGCAACAGGGTGTGTCAGGGACTGGGTTGTGATAGGGAAGCTCCAGACACGATAATGGGGGGGGGGGGGGGGGTTACCTGTCGACGACTCAAAGCTATCCAGACTGCGGCTTTGGAAGGGGGACGCAAAGAGAGAACGTGAGAGACACCCCCACCCCCAAAATCAGCAAAAATAGCACCCCTAAATCTTACCCCCTTCCCTAACATCAACACTACCAGCCCACAAATACGCCCATACACACCCCGTAGCTTCTGAGACACTACGTACAGAAACAACAGCCAGAGCCAGAGAAACCAGCGTGAACATCACAGGTCTATTCAGCGACGTGCAATACCGTAAGCAAACAGCAGATGGCGCTGCACATCTATTTAATCAGAACGCAGCCAACCACTTGTAAGCTAAAGCTAAAACTATTTGGCATCATGATAAACATTCCTGTGGTATGCGGTGGAAACAATGCATTGAAATACAGGCATGCACAACAGACTGTATAAGACCCGAGCAATGTGGGTGAGATAGGGAAGAAAAAAAAACAAAAACAAAAAAAACCCTGCTCCCACATTGGCCTTCAGCAGATAAGATTGGACACCCCTGAGACACAGGTTCCTCAGAGTACCCCAACCACCCTCTAGGGGGCAGTCCATTCCTGGAGGGCTGATGCGTACATGGGGTCTCCTCCCCCCCCCCCAAACTGATTACCCTGGTCCATTTAGCCAATTAGATAGACATCATCGCTGATTTAACCGTAGATAAGCTCATAATAAACGCATTGTACTCCCCAGGGATGCGAGAGCAGCCTTCAGCAGTCATTCACAAGCTCTGTTTAAAATGTCAGAGTGTAATTGGTCGGGCTCATTAGTTCATTAAAGAGCGGGAGCTGGCGTGAATTCCCCAAACAGACCAGCCCCCCTCTGTGCCCGGTGTGAGGTCAGACGTGGAGCAGCAGAGAGCTCCTCGTGCTGGGAGGGCTCGTTACACCCCTGATTGGCTCACAGCCGCAGAGCTTCAGGCCAGAGTCGCTGTGTGTGTGTGTGTGTGTGTGAGTGTGTGAGTGTGTGAGTGTGTGTGTGTGTGTGTGTGTGTGTGTGTGTGTGTGTGAGTGTGTGAGTGTGTGTGTGTGTGTGTGTGTGTGTGTGTGTGTGTGTGTGTGTGTGTGAGTGTGTGTGTGTGTGTGTGTGTGTGTGTGTGTGTGTGTGTGTGTGTGTGTGTGTGTGTGTGCAGGGTGTGTGACTGTGTGTGTGAGTGTGTGTGTGTGTGCAGGGTGTGTGACTGTGTGTGTGAGTGTGTGTGTGTGTGCAGGGTGTGTGACTGTGTGTGTGTGTGTGTGTACTTGTGTGTGTGAGTATGTATTCGTTTGTGTAAGTGTGTGTATATGTGGGTGTAGTGTGTGCATGTGTGTGTGTGTGTGTAGTGGGTGTAGTGTGTGTGTGTAGTGTGTTGTGTACGTGTGTGTGTAAATAAGTGTGAGTGTGAGCATGCGTGTGTGATGTGTGTGTATGAGTGTGTTTATGTATGCATGCATGCATGTGTGTGTGTGTGTGTGTGTGTGTGTGTGTGTGTGTGTGTGTGTGTGTGTGTGGATGTGCCATCAGGTAGGGATGAGACAGTTAGGGTAAGACTGTAAGCTGTAAGACAGCTGTGCCCGGTGAACAGGCCACACTAGTCATTCTGACAGGGCTATTTATAAACACGGGCTCCAATGATGAGCTCCATATCCCCCCCCCCCTTCCCCCTACCCCCCACACCCCCATAGCCATCACTATAATCCTCTCTGTACTTCACCGTGCATCTGAGCCCCCCCCTCCCCACTCCACACACCTCACATTAGGAAGGGGGGGGTCCAGGGCCTAAGAATCTCCTTACAGGAGACCACAGCCCCTGCTTTGGAGCAGATGTGATTTATGCTATTGGGGACACATGAAATTACCCCGAATGGCACCTGCTCACTCAGGTGTTGGGAGGGAGTTTCTCACTATTAAAATCCCATTTGGCAACCCGTCAGGGAAGGACCAGTTACCCCCCCCCCCTATTTCTACACTAAAACTGTGTCCTGTCTACCCACATATCTGATTTCGTACAGACCTTATATTTTCAATACACATCGCCTTTCTCATTCCACCACTAAGAGACACTTGTTCCCTTATATGAAAGGCCCTCTATAACTATTTTGTATAATTACATTACTACACAAACGTGTACACCTCGAAGTACTCCTTTGCAGCGGACTGAAAACTGTACCGTACAGCACGTTTTGAAACACACACAGCGTAGCGGACTGCGTTCTCAAAGCGCCGGCGGCAAACTTCCATCCAGGGCTGATGCGGCTCTTCAGATTTACGCAGCGTAACGCTTCAGACTGTAAGTAAGCAATTAGCCGAGCGGGGAAGAGCGGGGAGGCCGTCGGAGAAGAGGCGTCGAACGGCGCGCCGTTAAACTCCCCCCGCCTGCTCATCGTAAAACGACGTGATTTATAATTACTGCGTGCGGGGCAGAGTAACCGTGGGCGACGGAGACAGAATGACATCGCAACGGCCAATTAGGGCGAAATCGAAGGCCGGTTTCTCCCCCCCTGGGGGGAACGACTGTGACGTGCGCGGTGGGGGGGTGGGGGGGGAGAGGGGAGAGGGGCTTCCGTCAGCGCGGCAAAGCGTGGCGTGATCAGCGGAGTCGAACCCGTGACCTCAGAGCAGGGGGCGAGGGAGAGGAGGATTGTGGGAAACTGAACCTCAGTAGGAGGCAGGCAGGCCGTAGTGTTCCTGTGGACGATGCTGTGATGTGACTGCAGAAGGGCTACAAACCAGCCACCCCACAATCCTTTTCATTTCCTTTTTTTTCTGGGGGGGGGGGGGGGGGGGGGGGGGGCGGGGGGGTACATTAAATCACAGCTGTCATAGTCTAGTCCTGGGGGGCCGCGGCGTCTGCAGGTTTTCTTTTCATTTCAGCACCAGAGATTTACTCATGGCCTGGCTGAAGACTCCACACACCTCGCTCTCAAGGTCTTCATTCTCAGTTCGCCGCTGACTGGAAGGACACCACAGATATCTGCAGACCGTGCAGCCCCGCAGAACCTCACCGCGACACCATCTCCGTGAGAGACACGGCCAATCGGACTGCAGGCTACAGACACAAACCAAGTCCAAACACTCACCTTGAAAAGGCTTCATCCAGACCGTCCTCCAGTTCCTGAGGGGTTAGAAAACACACTCACAGTTACTGCACTTTCAAACAGCAGGTTAGAACACACACCCACAGTTACTGCACTTTCAAACAGCAGGTTAGAACACACACCCACAGTTACTGTACTTTCAAACAGCAGGTTAGAACACACACCCACAGTTACTGTACTTTCAAACAGAAGGTTTCACAACTTAGAACATCACATGCTGTGTGAGGGTCCTCTCTGCTTTAGTGCCCTGTGTTAAGCTCCCATTACATTACATTACATTACAGGCATTTGGCAGACGCTGTGTTAGGGCTCTGTGTTAGCGTTCTGTGTTAGGGCCCTGCGTTAGGGCTCTGAGTTAGCGTGCTGCGTTAGGGCTCTACGTTAGCGTGCTGCGTTAGGCCCCGCATTAGGGCTCTTCGTTATCGTGCTTTATACGGCTCAACACTGGCGCACTGTGATAGGGTGCTGCGTTAACGTGCCGCATTAGGGCTCTATGTTAGTGCACTGCGTTAGGGCTCTAAGTTAGCATGCTGCCTTACCGTGCTTCGTTAGCGTGCTGAATTAGGGCTCTAAGTTAGCATGCAGCGTTAGGGCTCTATGTTAGCATGCTGCTTTAGCATGCTATGTTATGGCTCTATGTTAGCATGCTGCATTAACGTGCTGCATTAGGGCTCTATGTTAGCATGCTGCTTTAGCGTGCTGCGTTAGGGCTCTAAGTTAGCATGCTGCTTTAGCGTGCTGTGTTATTATGCTGCATTAGGGCTCTATGTTGGCGTGCTACGTTAGCGTCCCGTGTTAGCGCTCCGCCGACTCGGACCTGCAGCTCTTACCCAGACGGTGTTGTTGTTCTCACTGGAATGGTTGTGCGCTGTTAAGGGCTCCCCCCTGTGGCCCACGTCCGCCACTGACACGGCTCCCTCCTCCAGATCCAGCAGGGTCCCCGTGGCAACCTCTGCAGGGCCCAGAAAGAGCAGAAGGGAAAACGCTCATTCATTCAGCCTTACAGAGAGATGATATAGATCTGCCCAGCCCACACAATGTCACCTTGCCTTAGAGCCAGAGAGGATACTCTGACACCATGGGAGAGATCACACACACACACACGTATGTACACACACACACACACACACACACACGCACACACACACACACACACACGCATACACACGCACACACACACACACACTGACACACACGCGCACTGACACATGCGCACACACACACACACACACACACATACGCAAGCACACGCATTCACACACACACACACACACACACACTCAGCTGTAAATCCGTCTCTGGTAATCCAGCCTTTAGGAGAGGTGGGTCTGTGTAACAGTCACATGGGACTCAGCTGTGCAGCAGACAGGACGGGGCGGGGCAGGACAAAGCAGGGCGGGGCCCAGCTGCTGGGTGGGGGGGGGGGGGGGGGGGGGGGGGGTTATGAATCTTCCCTAATGCCTGTTGTTATCTCAGCCACAGGGGACAGGGCGGGGTCCCACAGCCTGAGGATATCAGAGCTTGCACAGCCATGACCGCCCATCTCCCCCCCCCACACACTGCAGAACTACATTTCCCATAAAACACCGGGCCCTTACACACGACAAGCACGCAGGAGGGAAAACCCCATTAAAAGCCCTGTGCGACCGTGTTTTGCTAAGTGCTATATATATATAAAGTTTTTCATTAAAACTCGCATCAACCTGAAGACGGCTGAGGCGGTATGATGTTGGGTTAACTTCACCAGCTTTAACCACCAGCTCACGGGATCCGCAAAGACAGCAACAACAACGAAAAAGCTATTTTATCACTGTTCCATCCAACGCTACATCCTTCATTTTGCCTCTTGCAAGAACTATGGCACCTACCGCTGTTTCAGGTCTATGTGCAGACTCAGTCATGACATTAACTGCTCGTTGCCTAAACTGTTGCGACCGCTTCTGTAAGTAAGTCCCTGGCCAGGAAACATCTGCCGAGTGACTGAACAGAGACGTTTATTTCCCTCTTTAGTTCTCCGTTTACTCACGGCCGATTGGTCTGTCATAAAAACTACAAAAATGGCGGCTCTTCCGGCAGCACCCCTCCATCACCGCATCATCGTTTTCAGCATGGCGGTTAGGCGTTAGCCCCCGCCCCACCCCGCCCTCCGCGGGTCAAGCGAAGGAACGCGCTCAGAGTCAGATATGGATCACAGCTTCCCGCCGACCCCCGCCCAGCCCGAGTTGCACAAGCCCCCCGAGGAGGGAGGGGTGGGGTGCGGGTCAGCCGCCGCGGGCCGGCCGGCCACCCGATCCGGCGACCGGAACTCACGCGGCAAAAACCCGCCGGCGGAGCGCTTTCAGGGAGCGGCTCCTCCGACGCGCCGGAGTCGGGTTTCCATACCGACAGGCGGACAAAAAGACACCGACAGAGAGAGAAAGAAAAAGAGGGAAGAGGAGGAGATGAAGAGAGAGAGAGAGAGATAAGAGAGACAGACTGAAAGAGCAAGATAGATGACAGGGAGAGAGACACATCAGAGACAATTCCCTGTTGGGGGACCCGGGGTGGGGGAAGCTTCTGTGTCAATCAGACATAGCGAGTCCCACCCGTGTCCACGTCCACACAGAGGACCACACCCACGGCAGGAAAGATCCCCCCCCCACGCCCCACCAGCCCCCCCCCCACGCCCCCCCCCAGTCAGACGCACAGGGAATCTGGTGTTAAAGCAGCCCGTCTGTGTGCTGTCACTGACAGCCTGTGCAGTCAAAGGGGGGGGGGGGGGGGTGAGGGGGGGGTTCATTAATATTGCACAACCTCTCCCTGAGCCTCCTCTTCTTTCTCCACTTCTTTTCTGACACAGACACCCCCCCCCCCCCCCCGGAATCCTATCCTAGCTGTGGAATGGAAGAAGATATCATCCATACCCCCCCACCCCCTCCCCACAACCCCCCTGCCTGGAGCACGGAGCACTTTCAAGAGATGACAGCCCATCCCAGGTTAGAGTAGTTAATCACATACAGCTTAAACCTTTCAGATTATAACCAATTAGCCGACTCCCCTCCCCTTCCCCCCCCGCCCAGCCCCCCAACGATGTTGCAACATATATTTAAATATGAATGTGTCACTGTCTACTGCGAGCGGCTTAAAAACCCTTCAGTTCGTTCTGCTTTGAACATGGGGAGTGAAGCCTATGGCAAATAGGAGTACCCTCAATAAGGCCACTGAAACTTAGTTAATATCAGGCCTTAAAATTCAGGAGAGCAGGCTTCATTTGAAGGCTTACTGGGCTATTAAATTCATTGATCCAGGGCCCTAATACACTAAAACACGCAATCAAACAACAAGCTAAATATTGTTTTATTGCCAGTTTTAGGGGCACAGCCCAGAGATATATACGGAATAAATGATTTTTTAAGTCGTACTAATCCCCGTTCTCCAAACCGTGACTTCCACAGAAGACACACGGGGGGTGACGGACACGCGGTGTCAGATGCAGGCCAGAATTCAGCACACAGCTCACTTTCAGCAGAAAGGAACGAGAGCTTGGGGGGGGGGGGGGCGTGTAGACGGGGGAGCCGCACGGCGCTGGGGAGTTTGGGTATGACAGGGGAGAAGAGGGGAGGGGACAGAGCCAAAAGGCCTCTGCTGAACCCAGACAGAGAAGGGAGAAGCGTGCGGGAGCAGATGTTCAAACGCACCATTCACCCAACTCACCCCCCCCCCCCCCGCAGAATCGGCGAAACATCAGTGGCAGCGTGCGAGGGGGTGAGGAACAGAACGGCCTGTCGGGGACGCCCCCTCAGGAAAGCCGAAACACTGAGGGAGTTAGGCTCTCTGCTACCCCCCCCCCCCACCCCACCCAAAAACCACTGGAAAAGTTTTGGGAATTTCACGCCATGACTGATATTATAAACATCCTCACAAAAGAAGAAAAAAAAAAACCCCTCCGCCATTCTTCGCCTCCCATATTAAACAGGAAGTGTATTCCGCGGCCAAAAGTTCACGAATACGGTGGACTTTCCAAAAGCCTGCCAGCGCACTTCCTGCGTTAGCTGCACGCAAACGTGTTCTGAGCAAAACGGAACGATTCATTGTTTGAATGCTGAAAAATCATTTATTAAGGCCTTTAAAAAAAAAGAAAAAAGACTAAACTTAAACTGGAAATTTTGGCTAAATAAATAAACACTGCTACTCCAAACACACAGGAAACAAGTACGCACGCGGGGGGGGGGGGGGGGGGGGGGAGGAGCGGCAGGGGGGGCCCCCCAACTAGACCCTTAACAACTTACTAGAACCATCAGAAAAATATTAACTTTCATTCTGGATACGTGAATTCACACAGATACAAAACCAAGAACGTATGTGCGTACACACCAGCGTCTTATCATTACTATCCTCTATTGTTATTACCCATTGTTATTACCATCCTCCATTGTTAATAACCATTGTTATTACAAATGTTTGGTCATGCCAAATAATATATATATATATATATGTATATATATAATTGATCGCAGATATTCAAATGTGTGGTGAGCGTTCTGGCGCAAAATGGCTGCCGTGCATCACCCAGGTGGGTGCTACACCCAGGTGGTGCTGGGTGAGGCGAGTTCCCACTCATCACTGTAAAGCACTTTGAGTGTTCAGAAAAGTGCTATATAAATGCAATGATTCATTCATTCATTCATTCATTCATATTAACAAATTCATTGTTTTCATTGTTTCATTGTTCATTGTTTTCATTTTGTCACAGCAATTCTCTATGCTTTTTATACTATTTTTCGAATGTAATTTTACTGCTTCAGCAACATTGGACAGTCATGTTAATGCCAATGAAGCGCATTTGAACTTGAACTTGAATTTGCACTTGAACTCAGCGACAGTGACTCACCGCCTCCTTTCAAGCTGGAGAGACTGGCCGAGCTTTCTGACTGAGAACTGCTGGCTCCCTCTCCGTCCGACCCCGATTTACCCCTCTTCTCCTTCTCTAGAGAGAGAGAGAGAGAGAGAAAGATGGAAAGAGAGAGAGAGAGAAAAAGAGAGAGAGAGAGAGAGAGAAAGAGAGAGAGAAAGAGAAAGATGGAAAGAGAGAGAGGGAAAAAGAGACAAAAACATAACACATAATCAGCTGCTGTTCACAAAAAAATATTTTTTTAAAGATAATACCCAAAGGGTAACCCGTTGTACTCAAACTCTGTTCCTCTGAGTTCAGAAAGCACTCAGTGAGTGGCACATGTCCAAAATACAGAACCAAATGTTCCTTTCCTCTTTTTTTTTTTTTTTTTTTAATGTCCCAAATTGACCGCACATATGCTGTCACTACCGCCCCCGAACGTAGCCGTCACGTTTCATCTGCCTGGAGTAGATGGCAATGTGCCTTATACGCATCAATTCATTACTTTCACTTCTCGTCGTTGTCAGCGCACACACGCAAGCGCGCACACACAGGCACACACGCAAGCACACACACACACACACACACACACACACACACACACACACACACACACACACACACACACACACACACACACACACACACACACACACACACACACACACACACACACACACACACACACGAGTGTGTGGTGTGTCCCCATCTGCAGTTTCAGAGCCGCTGCCTGAGGGACGAGGCATCATTTCACCCGTGAGCGAACGCTGGCCCGAGATATCTGCTGAGTCATCGCGAACGTATTCACGTCAAGGAGCCTATAGCACGCCATGTCACCCCCCCACCCCCCCCTCCCACCACCACCACCACCACCACCACCCCCCCCCACCCCCACCCCCCCCCGGGAAACGGCCGCAACTCTGAGCCAATGAGAGCCCCCCGAACGAGCAGCAGAGCAGAACAAATAAACAGCAGTTTTCACCACAGAAAAATAAACCACCCCCCCCCCCGTGTATAACCCCGCTTCTGCCCCCAGAACCGCTTCGCTACTGCTCTCGAAACCGCTGGGAGGGGTATTTTTTATTTTTAAACTTCAGCTTCACCGCGGCCAATCAAAGCAGCTCGTTCAGCTCGGCCTTCGCAGCGCGCGAGACTGACCGACGCGGGCCGGGATCGGCGACGGACCGCAGAGTCGCGGGTCTGTGCTTCACCACAGACTGAACACACGCACGCTCGTTTAAAACCTGCGCCTCAGCTCACACGAAACTGACCACAAGGTTTTTTTTTTTTTAGGTTTTTTTTCCCCCCCATGGTTTTTATGAGCTCCGCCAAACGCAACATTTAAAAAACTACAACCCCCAAACCCGTTTGCTGCCCTACTGAGACATCCGGCTTAGACCAGCTTGGGTGCTTTCCACATTTCCAGCCGGTTTCAGCAGATCAACCAGTTGTTCAACTAGTCAACTAGTCCCACCAGTTTGACCACCTGCTTACTCTACCAGCTTAACCAGCTTTAACCAGGTAACTTTGGAGAACATTCTGAAAAATGTCAAAGGGCTCCTAGCTGGAGTTTTCAACACGGTACTTGGAGCATAGCATGCTCAGCCATCCTCTTAAGTGTGGCACGTAATGTGACATCACAGGTTTATTATTATTTACTACATCTTAGAGACGTATGTATCCGTGGCGACTATCGCAGTGATGTGACTAACAGCAATCATGCCGGTGAGAGTATAACAGTTAGATAAGTGGGCTTTGTTACCCAAAGTTTGCAGACTCGAATCCCAGAGAGGATGCTATCATAGGCCAAGGTTAAGGGAACGAGGCAGTGCGGTGATCTGATTGTCATTGCCCTGATCCAGAGAAGAAATAATTACTAGATACAGCATCTGAATGGGGCAGTGGCGGTGAATTTGAGATAAAAATCAGTAGCATTCTGTCGCTTACATTCAGCTCGTATTTCAGGATCTTGGCGAGACAGCTTAGGAGAAACATTACTTATTTTTCTTTCTTTTTTTTGGGATGGCCTGATCTAATATTAAAAACTCCACTGTTATCATTTCATTATTTTTCAGGAGCAGACACCACAGCCACAACAGACCAGCTCCAGCAAAGCGCCCCATTACTGTCAGGTGTGACATAGAGCACTTCTCACTAAAACCTCTGAAGGGCATTCTGTGGCAATCGCAGAGCCAAAATGGCGGCCGTGTCACACGCCATTCCGTCCTACGCACTTCCACTGTCCGTAAAGTTCCGGCCGGGTAAGGGGAGGTTCCGTTGCCGGAACAGCCGTTGCTATGCTAGCGGTGGATGTTCCGTCAGCTCTTCGCACCCTTTACTCACACCCCCGAATGAATATTTCGACAAATTCCGGAACAGAACGTTCGACGCCGAACCGGGCGTGGGCTGAATACATCTCGTCGGCACACACACGGGAGATCAGCGATCTGATGAAACCAGCCGAACGGGAGAGGAGACTGTGTGAAAGCGTTAAATCCAGCATCCCTGCGAGACAGCCTTGGATTCACAAAGCGCATCAGAGTACGTTTCGCCTCACGTTGGGAAAGTTCACGCTAGGACAAGGATACTTAAGTTTGGTCCTCAGGGCCAGTAGTACTGCTGGTTTACATTCCTCTCCTCCAATCAGGGAACGATTTAAACCTGGGGCTCCAGGTGAGTTAAACCTCTGGCCAATCGGTAGCATTAACTGATCAATTAACTATCAGGCAGAAAAGAAAACCTGCAGCACTACTGGCTTCAAGGGTCAGATCTGAGCTTCCCTGGGTTAGGATTTTTACTAATTTGAACTTAGACCAGCATTTCCACTTTTGAGGCACTTGAACATTATCTCTGATGATCGTTTTTTGCTTATTTTTTAAGCTTCTAATAAATGATCCTAGATCAGCAGTCTGAGCCCGAGGCGCTCAGTGAATACAAGCGCTGATCTAAGGCACTGATCTTCGTTCCTGCTCCCGGTGGGCTGCAGGGTCTGCTGCGGTTTGCTGTAGCTCTGCACTTCATTAATTAAAGCAGTCGATTGCACAGTTAACTCACCTGACCTGGTCTCTTGGGTCTGAACTGGTTGGTGACATTTAGGCGGAAAAAAAAACAAGAACTAGCATACCCTGTGGCCCCCCCAGGACCAGGAATGAAGATAACTGATCTAGGATCAGTATCACATTTTGGGTGTTTTTGTTGGCTGAAGTCACGGGGCAAGTCATGGCAAAGTGGCCAAATCGGAGCCAAAATGGCCGCCGAACCGCCATTCCGTTTCCGTTTTCCGTCTGCACTGAGAGCCCAAATCACAGAAGTGGGAAGGTGGGATTACAGGGTTGGGGGGGGGGGGGGGGGAGGTGTTTGGGGTTCCAGGACTGAAGAGAGACAGGGTGCAGGAGGCACACACAAAAAAGTTACCCGCACCGCGTTCTTAAATCCAAACGTCCGCCAGCCTAAACTCCAGAAAATCCCGCCTGTCATGAGGATAAGCCCTCCCAGAGCCCTGCAGAACCTGTCAGGGGAGCGGTAGCTCTGGGGGGGGTAGGGGGGGGGGGCAGACCTGGGAAACCTGGTACACATCCGGGCAGCAAAGGCGAGCAGGTATTAGAGGGGCGGTGGTTGCAGCTTAAAGAAGGTAATAAATAAATAAATAAATAAATAAATACATTCCCTGCCGAACCTCCCTTATTTTCTCCCTCGTTTCTAACCAGAGCGTGCTAAGAAAAAAAACTAGCAACGAATGAGGGGGGGTGGGGGGTAGGGGGGGGCGGGATGTGGGCGGAGTCACCACCTTCGGAAAATTCCAAAATGACGACCCACGATCTCACCATCCACGTGAGGCGCTACCGTCTGCCCACGAAGCCAAAACTAAAGATGTCTGAACCCGTCGCTTGTTCCCCTCCTCAACAGAACTAATCCTTCATATGTTCCCCCGACCACCTCCCCCCCTTCAGTGCCTCCCCTCCCACCCCCCAGCATGAGAGGTGGGATGGGGGGGGAGTGGGGTGGGGGTGGGGGGAGACAAAGCCCTGCAATCCTAACTTGAGGCATTAATATTCATCCGTGGGAAGCAAAACCACAGCACAACAGAAAATAACTCCACCGGTGCCTTGATCTTGCAACAAAATAAATATGTAAGCTGAAACCTGAAGAATGGTGAATTAATTATTTATAAATAACAAAAAAAAGCTTGCTACACAGCAGATCTAGCAGTGGCTTGATGGTGGATTTAGAATCTCCTGATTGGTATTTAAAAATATCCTGTAACTTTTAATGTGTGTTTGAGTGTGAGTGCGTGTATGTGTGTGTGAGAGAGAGGGAGACACACACACACACACACAATATAAATATATATTCATATTGTGTGTGTGTGTGTGTGAATGTGAATATATATATATATATATATATATTCCTTGCATCACTAGTAGTAAAACACATTTTTCTTCTGAATAAAAATGAAAATCTAATGAGGGTAATTTATGCTATTCATCAGAGTAAATAGGCCTTTGTGGATAGCAGACCATGCATTAATCAGCTATAGCCTGCAGCACACCATACTTCATCTCACCACAAGGCCTCAAAACAACTATTTGCTGATCACGTAAAGCTCATCATTAGACCTATTCAAGTCCAACAAGTTTTTACAGAGCAGCCACACAGCCTCCTTACAACAGGCAACAACAAAAAAAATAGAGTAAAACCAAACTATGACTATGATAGCCATAACCGTATTTAGGCTTCAGGGTACGTCCCCTCCTCTGCAGCAGTGCTTCACGGAACGCAAGGAGGCAGCTGTTGACTCGAAACTGGATGTCTTGCGAGTTTCGGGGTGCATCTCGAGATTTCGCATCAGCCGCGAAACGGCGTCGTCCGTCTCCAGTGCGCTTTCTGATTTTTTTTTTTTAACGCCAGAGGGTGATTTTTTTTTTTTTTTTTGGGGAACTCACAAACTGCAGAATGCTGAGGAGGAAGCGGAGGAGTGTGATTGGCTGGATTGGGACTTGGGAATCCAAAGAGCAGACAAAAGTGACAGTCATGTAGTGCAGCAGAAAAAAATTTTAAGTACTGAGCGCTGAAATGATAGCAGGCAAAATATCTGCAAATATCCACAAAAGACCAGGGAAGAGGATGAGGAATCACTGCTGAAAACCTGTTAAAACAAGACATTGAATGGACTATAAAACTGGCGCTACAGGTTTTTTAGTAACTAAAGCAGCTTCCAAGAATGGAAACGGGGGGGGGGGGGGGGGGGGGCTTTCCTTGGCTTTTCGACAGAGCATGACAGTTTCTGCATTCTACTGCTTTCTGGTTTCAACGTGCTGCCCTGGAAGACTTACCTCCCCAAACCTATTTTTGGGGGTGATGCAGTCGGGCTTGCTACAGCAAGAGCTTTGCTCCCTCTACCATACATAAACCTAACCACACCTAACCTAACCAAACCTAACCTCTGTGATTCCCATTTAACCCCCACTCAGTGTCTCAGCACAGTGTCTCAGAACACAGTGTCTCAGCACAGTGTCTCAGAACAAAGTGTCTCAGCACAGTGTCTCAGCACAGTGTCTCAGCACAGTGTCTCAGAACACAGTGTCTCAGCTCAGTGTCTCAGCCCAGTGTCTCAGAACACAGTGTCTCAGCACAGCGTCTCAGCACAGCGTCTCAGCACAGCGTCTCAGCACAGCGTCTCAGCTTCTGCGATCGTGTTGTGTCTGTGTCTCTGCTTGGTGCATAATTCATGTGATGTGTCATGATATATTGGCAAGCACACTAACATACACACACGCAAACGCACTTGCACACACACATGCACCCACACACGCACATGAACAGATACACAGACACACACACTTGCACACAGACACACACACACACACGCACATGGACAGATACACAGACACACACACTTGCACACAGACACACACCCACGCAGACACACACACACACACACACACACACACACACGACCACAGGAAAAACAGAACTTCAGCATGATGTTTTTAATGTGGGTTTCTCCACTTCTCTATATGTAAAGGCTTTCTTAAAACTATGCGGTTGTTCCCTGCACTTGGACCGGTACTTCTCTCTGTGGGGTTTTCAACATACTTGTTCCTGGTCATGGTTATACACTTTGTTGTACGTCGCTCTGGATAAGAGCGTCTGCCAAATGCCTGTAATGTAAAGTACTGTAATGTTAAAAGACCGGTCTTTGGGTCCGGACTCCCCGGCTTCCATTGGGTAAGGCACAGCCAATGAAAGAGCTCGGGAAGAGGAGTGGGAGAGCTGAGGGGTTTATTTTTAATTTTTTTTTTTAACCACGGCTCTACAGGAGACAGGAGTGGGCGGATCAGTCTCTCAAAGACACGCCTACTACACCTGCTGAACATCAGGGTGCATCCGCCATTTATAAAAGGGGGGGGGGGGGGGGGAAAGCCAAAGTGAGCAGGGTGGTGGGGGGCATTACAGCGAGGTCTCAGCTGTGGGTGGGGTAGGACGCTTGCACCTCTCCAGCCCCCACCATACCCCCCCCCCCCCCCCACGCAGGTGTGTCATATGAACGGCGCATTTTCAGTGGGCGGGGTCCAGCCTCCCCCACGTCGTAGATTATAGACACTGTCCCAGTTACGCTGATGTTCTGCAACTCAATGCATTGATTAAAAAAAGGAAATACAAATATTTTGTAAGTTTTTCACTTGAGCATTTGCCGTTAATCGGCATGTTAAATAAAATAAATAATTAAATAGACTAAAGGACGCAGAGGTTCTGGGAGCTTTCTCCGTGAGTTTCTGAGTTTCTCTGAGTGCACTGAGCCCCATCATTTTCCCAAACTTAACCCCCAAAAATAGAGAGGGACACCACACCACCCCACCCCACCCCACATCTCAGATCCCGAGACGATGGTCTCTAGAGCTCAGCGTCTCACAAAATAACCCAAAAAAAATTCGTACAGAAGAGAAAAAAAAAACACAATAAACAAACATCAGCAAAGTCAAGCTCAGGAGAAAAGAAATGTAAAAGAAAGTGAAAGGGATTCTCCAAACAAGTCTGGGCAGCCGACTTCACGGTGCTGTGGAGGGCTCGGGTTGTGAATTTATAAAATTTCGGCTAAGGATGCAAAACACCCCTCCCCCCACCTCCCATCCAGCCGCCCCCCCCCGGCACACGTACGAATAAAACTACAGGAAATGACAACGAAGATTTCAAGAATTCGCCCACAGGCGGCCAAGACGGCAAGGCGACCACAAGAGAGAGGCCGCTTCTGGCCGGAGGCGGAGCTGGCACTGCGCGTGTCAGTAAAGAGAGAGACGGGCGGGTCTGCCAGACGCCGCGCAGCTGCGGAGCAATTAACACGCTAAACGAGCTAAACGAAGCTCACGCCCCCGCGGGAGACCTGCGCCGCACCTCAGGCTCGCCCCATTACCTCACCTAATCACACGCGGGGGGGAGGGGGGGTCGAGCGAGCGACAGCCGTCCGTCGCGAGCGGCGGGGGGTGAAAGGTCACGGGCGGAGGAGAGCCCGATGCGCGCGGCGCGCGACGGTTTTCGCGGAAACCCGGAAGGCCCCCGTTCGTTGGGCTTGCGCGGCTGTCGGGGGGAGAGGCCGAGCGGACGGCCCGCGCGGAGAGACGGCCCGCGCCAGAGACGCGCGTCTCCCGTGAGACGGAGCTGACAGCGGGGTGGGGCGAAGGGGGGGGGGGGGGGTGAACCCCGACCCCGGGGGGCCGAGCTCACCTTCTTTGGCAGCCTGCCAGAACTCAAACGCCACTCTGAAGGCCTGAGCCACTGTGAGAGTCACCGCCTGGGCCTGAGAGAGAGAGAGAGGGGGGGGGAGAGAGAGGGGGGGGGAGAGGGACAGAGGGAGAGGGAGAGAGAGAGAGAGAGAGAGAGGGGAGAGAGGGGGGGAGGGAGAGAGAGAGAGAGAGAGAGAGGGGGGAGTGTGAGAGAGAGAGGGAGAGAGGGAGAGAGGGGGGGAGAGAGACAGAGAGGGGGGGAGAGAGAGAGAGGAGGAGGGGGAGGGAAGGAGGGGGGAGAGAGAGAGAGGGGGGAGAGGGAGAGAGAGAGAGGGAGAGAGGGAGAGAGAGAGGGGGGAGGGAGAGAGAGAGAGGAGGAGGGGGAGGGAAGGAGAGGGGAGAGAGAGGGAGAGAGGGAGGGGAAAGAGATGGAGAGAGAGAGATAAACACACTCTTTAAAACATCACCTTGGGCAATTAAAAAAACAAATCACATTGTAGAAAACGTACTACATATCCAAAATTACTCAAACATGTTTTTTTATTTGTATTGTATTCTCTTTTTAAACATTTGTGAAAACCCTGTCCAAGCATCGTCTTTCATTTCTTCCCATTTTAAAAGTATAATTTTGAGCCTGCTAAATGTCTTGCACTGGCTAACACAGCATTTCTGAGGGCGTAAGTTACAGATAACAGTACTTGAGGCGTCTGGCATGGACTTACAATAATTACATGCATTTAGCTGTAAACTGTGAAGAACCATCAATTTCAAATGGCCAGTCTTTTTTTTTGCCCTTTTAAAATTGCTGTTGTGAGCACACACAGAATGGGGGACAGACAGGCAGTCGGGTCAAAATGACACGGCTTTTGGCAATGACCCACACAAACGGTTAAAAAAAAAAAAAACCAAACACACAGCTTTGCTAAATCCTCTTAGATAACCGCCTGCAGTCAGCGCAGTGCTGCATTTTAGAAGGTCTCGTTTCAGCAGACGCTGCAGGTTCACCAGATACCCAGCTCTTAACATCAGAAAAAAAATCTCTGCTAGCTTAGCAACAGGGCACAGAAGAAATTCTGGAGCTGAGCATCTGGAGAGACTCGAGAATCTGTGGTCCAAATCACAGAGGAAACTGCGGAACCAAACATTATGGAACCTGGCAGCAAGGTTAAAGCACTAACCTTTCAGTGAGCGTAAACCAGTGTTAATCTAGAACCTTGCAATAAGGCTAAAGTACTGTTATTCTAGAACCTTGCAGTCAGGATGAAGTACTGTTATTCTAGAACCTTGCAGTCAGGATGAAGTACTGTTATTCTAGAACCTTGCAGTCAGGATGAAGTACTGTTATTCTAGAACCTTGCAGTCAGGATGAAGTACTGTTATTCTAGAACCTTGCAGTCAGGATGAAGTACTGTTATTCTAGAACCTTGCAGTCAGGATAAAGTACTGTTATTCTAGAACCTTTAAGTGAAGCTAAAGAACTGTTATTCTAGAACACTGCCAAGACAAAGGTCTTCTTAATGCTTCATTCAGCCAGGAAGAACGCAGGCCTAGGAGAGCTGGTAAATTTAGCAGTGGGAAGGAAGTAGAGGGGAGCGGTGTGTTCCTTCAAAAACACCCCCACCCGCCCCCGCAGGGAGTTTGGGAATTTGGACCGAGCGTCACACACACAAACCAACCCCATCCACAGAGGGAAACAACCGGACAAGATAAAAAAGGGCTCTCTCCCTGTGGTGTATGCATGCACACGTTCACGTGTGTGCGTTTTCCTATCTGCGCTTCTGCGAACGTCTGAACTCTTGCGCGCGTCAGCTCCCAGAATGCACTGCGCGCGGGCTCCGGGCGGGACTCACCACTTTCCTCTTGGTGCACAGGAAGGCGTGGCACTCCAGCGTCTCGCTCTGCAGGCTCTGCGCGATGTAGGCGAACACTTTGTCGTGCATCTTGTCCGCCGTACAGTACGATATTCTGGGGGGGGGGAGGGGGAGGGGGGGGGGGTGGATTGCACACAAGCAGAGGTCTATAAATAACCGTGACACAAGGAAACGGGCCCCACGGCTGATGTGCTGTAAGCACCGTCCTGCTTGATCCTTTAAGCCCACCCCGCCCGAATTAAAAGCTCAAATCTCTCAATTCCACACAGAGCGTAATGCCCACCACAGAATTAAATGACACCACTCACTCACTCGCTCACTCGCTCGCTCGCCCGCCCGCCCACTCGCCCTCAAGAGTTATTTTCAGACAGACTGTGTGTAATCCAACACCTGGGCCAGTTACAGCACTAAACACAGTGAGGACAGACTGTGTGTAATCTCACACCTGGGCCAGTTACAGCACTGAACACAGTGAGGACAGACTGTGTGTAATCTCACACCTGGGCCAGTTACAGCACTAAACACAGTGAGGACAGACTGTGTGTAATCCAACACCTGGGCCAGTTACAGCACTGAACACAGTGAGGACAGACTGTGTGTAATCCAACACCTGGGCCAGTTACAGCACTGAACACAGTGAGGACAGATTGTGTGTAATCCAACACCTGGGCCAGTTACAGCACTAAACACAGTGAGGACAGACTGTGTGTAATCTCACACCATGAGGACAGGCGGTGGTCAGGACAGGAGGTTTCATTCAGACTGAAAGAACCTTTTTTGTAAACTGTGCTTAAGCAAGCGAAGCTCAGTCAGCAAGCTCTCCGTCTCTCTGCATCTCCCCCTGTCTCCATATCTTCATCTGACAACATGTGAAGCTTAATTGGGTTGGGCCGGCCTGGTTATAAAATCAGACTCAAACACGCGGACAAACCACCAGACGATAGCTGTCAGGGAGACTGCATGCACCATCATCATCTTCACCATCACCGTTAACATCATCATCATCAGTACCATCAGTACCATCATCTTCACCATCACTGTCATCAGCACCACTACCATAATCATCACCAATACCAGTATCGTCATCATCAGTACCATCATCTTCACCATCACTGTCATCAGCACCACCACCATAATCATCACCAATACCAGTATCGTCATCATCAGTACCATCATCATCATCTTCATCACTATTAAAACTCTGGATGGTTAAGTGTTTTTCATTGAGGTGGGGGGGGGGGGTGGGGGGGGTCCTGGGCTAGAACGTGGTCATTTCCTTAAACCTCGATTTTGAACAGTTCAGCAACCTCCCGGGTCACATGACCAGCGGTGGCCAGCGACGGCGCTGAGGCAGAGGAGGCTTGTGGGCGGACCCGCTTCTCTGCGGCTGCCGTGGAAACCCAAAGGCGTGAACCGCGCGCGCTGCGTCAGCGAAAGCGCCCGCCCGGCGCGAGCGTGATTACAGGCCCCGGCTCGGCAGTCCAGGCCAAACCGATGATGTCACCAGGGCTTCAGCACGAGGGCGTCCAGAGCTCCAGAGCGACTCTAGAGCATCACGCAGAGGACACGCCCCCCAGAGGGGCAACAGGCCTGGCCTCGCTCAGATTTAAACACCGACCCCCCCCCCCAACACACACACACACACGCACACACACGCGCACAAACACCCCAGAGATAACTGAGCTAAACAAAACAAAAAAAGGGGGGGGGGGGGGGGAGGTTGTGCACGCAATGAAAGCGCTTAGGAACCGGAGCCACACCCACCCGCCCACCCCAACCCCCCACCCCCCCCCCCCCCGGGACAGGACAGAGGCGAGCCGTCTGGGCCTGCCGTTACCAGGGGGTAATTTTAGACTGCTGAGCAAGCAGGCAGGCTCCCATTTAAAGACTGCCATTCAAACCAGCGTCTGTGGCAGCGGTGAGCGGCCGCACCCTTACTGGAAGGGATGGGGGGGGGGGGGGGGTGAAACAGAACCAAAAAAGGGAAAAAGAAAAAGAGGTTTCTGAACGGAGAAACAAGAGCAGAAGCACAAGGGCAGAGCAGGAGCCTGTATTCACAAAGCATCCCAGTGCAGCGCTACTGATCTAGGATCAGTTTCGCCCTTTGCGCTCATGATGAATAAAGGTCAGGGCCGTGTATCTGAACCAGACCACTCGCCTACTACTGAGTAAGCAAGTCGCATTACAAGCTACGCACTCAGCAGTAGGCAAGTGTGCTGATTCGGACTAGGCCTAGGCCTAGGATCTGGACAGGGAAGGGCTGACCCTAGATCAGTACTTGCTGCCCTGAGATGCTTTTTGAATACAGGACTGATGTAGGATGAGTTCAGCCCTTTGAGCTGGTAATGGGTGCGGTTAGGACACGCCCAGGGGAGGCTGACCCCAGATGTGCCGTCCCAGGCACTGAGGCAGAGGATGGAGATCCTCCTGAAAGCCCCACAGGCTGCCTGTTTCTCCGAGGAGGAGATTCATGGGAGCTTTCTCCAGCACTTAGTACCCCCCCCCTCCCGCTTCTATACCCAACCCCCTCCCCCATCGCCCCACGCCCCGCACAAAACAAAAAAAGACTGCAAATCTCACCACCGCCAGGCGCCAAGCGATCGATGTAGCCGGTTACACCTCCTAGACATCCATGTTTAGTCTTTTTTTTTAGCTGCAAACTAGTGGTAGAAAGGGCTGGTAAATTCACGCAGGCCTGTCCTCACATAACCAATCGGAGCACCCGGTGGTAGGAAGGGGGCGGGACTCACCTGTATATGGAGACGTTTTCAATCAGCTGATTGGACGCACTGTCGTAGAGGACGATCCCTCGCGGGGAGACGTTCAACGTCACCTTCTGCAGCTTCTTACCGCTGGCCTTCGCCTGAGAGAGAGGGAGGGAGGGATGGAGAGAGAGGGAGGGATGGAGAGAAAGAGAGAGGGAGGGAGGAATGGAGAGAGAGAGAGAGGGACAGGGAGAGAGGGAGGGACAGAAAGAGAGAGAGAGGGGGGATAGGGAGAGAGAGAGATGGAGAGAGTGAGAGAGAGGGGAAGAGGGAGAAAGAAAGAGTGGGCAGAATGAAAGATAGCAAGAGAGAGAAAATGAGAGGGAACAAGCTATTATTATTATTATTATTATTATTATTATTATTATTATTATTATTATTATTAATCATCTTGAAGGGTTTAGGGGGGGGGGTGATAGTCAGGTCATGCCCAGGGGCCCGAAATGCAAAAACATGTCCAAAAAAAGCCCCTCTACTCCCCCTCCTCTTTCCAGGAAAACAGAGCAACACTGTAGAAGTTCCACATCCTGTTTGGACCCTTCAGAGAGAGGGGGAGAGAGAGAGAGAGAGAGGGAGGGAGAAAGAGGGAGGGAGAAAGAGGGGAGGAGGGAGAGAGTGTTCCTTCTCCTTACCTCTGCTCTAGGCAAATGAATAACCAACGCCACGGGGCCTCCTGAAATGCTTAGCATCGCAGTAAATAATCACTGAAGGTGTTGAGTGACAGAGGTATCTGCCCAAAAACAGCTGGTACTTAGTGGTGTAAACACCACAGATGGCTGCTAGACAATGAGACTGAATGAAGTGGGCTGTCAACGTCCGATAGCAAGCCCAACGTCCGATAGCAAGCCCAAACTCAAGTCAGAAGGGGGGGCGGGGTCAGACTCGCAGTTTTGGAGGACAACATTGCCGTTTTAATGCACATTGTCTTTCAATGGGCAAACATCTTGTTTCCTGGACCTAAACCAGCTGCTGATGGAAAGGAAACTACAAAAACCAGCAGGCACTGCGGCCCTCCGGGACTGGAGTTCCACACGCCCGCTTACATTTTATCCATAAAAAGCAAGGCACCCAAAACTCCAAGTACGGAAGGCAATTCAGGCCAAAACGGTATTTGTGGACCAGGGCTAGGGGGCCAGTCCACAAAAAAGAACTGAAATTAAATTAATTAAGAAATTAATTCATTGAAAAAAATCCTCATTGAAAACTACAGCAGTCTTTCAAAAAAAATAAAATTCATGAACTGAATTTAGCCTAAATTAATTCTGTGAACTGAAAACAAAATTGACCCGAAACCTGGTGTGGACTCTTTTATGTCATTTAATGACTTAAGTTATTCACTTAAGAGTAGAGACACACCACTGACCAGCAGGCACCATAGCCGTCTGACACGGTAACTCACAAAGCGCCCTTAATAAGAGCCCGTCCAACCGCTCGGTCTCCCGAGCAACAGCGCTTATTTAACCGTAAATAACACGGCCAGGCGCAGAGGCGGGACGGACGACTTCCTCTCTGAAGAGAGAGAAAAAAAAAAACAGAGCAGCTTCTCGCGGCTCGTCTCCACCTCGCAGTCACTGTCTAACGGCACGACGGCGACGCGCGGCGGCGTTCTCAGAGGAAGCCGGGCCGCCCGGATGTCAAAACAGACACATAAAAGCGTCATCGACGCTGGCGGAAGCTTTCTGCTCGTGCGGTAGCGGGGTGTGGGCGATGGGGGGGTGGGGGGGGGGTAAGGGGGGTGTACATCAACAGTGTTTTTTGTTTTTTTCCCCCCAGAGAACGAGGACCAAACGCGGCGTGACATATCTGGGCTACGTCGGTCGCCTCAGCGCGCGGGGCGGGGCAGGAAGGGGGAGGGGGGGGGGGGGGGGGATGGGGGCGGAGCTACTCACCGTGGCGACGATCCTCTTGACGGCGGCGGCGGATAGCTCCTCCCCTTTGGGCTGCTCCACCAGGGTCATGCCCAGGTACTTGAGGCTGAAGGCCATGCCCTCCAGCAGCGTCTCCCTGGTGTCCGTCCAGTTCTCCGGCAGCTCTGAGACACATCAGGCACCAGAATTAGCCATTTTTTTTTTAAACCTATACTATACACATGTTTATATTACAATAAATGCTCTTCACCCCTTAATCATTTTCTTTTTTTTTTTACATAATTTGAATATAATAATAATAATGTGGTTTGGGACTTAACCAAACCACAGCCAGGCCCAAATTACCCCTCCCCCCCTCCCCCCCCCCCCCACCCAAGGCAGCACTTTTGGGTTTGAATCCACACCCGTGCGCTCCGACTCGTACCACTAAAGTGGGAGGGGGGGTTGGTGTAGCTGGGGGCAGGGGCTCATTATAAATTCACATCCCGGCGGAATGAATGCACGAGCTCCCGCGCTTTCATGATAAAAGAAAGGAAAAATGAAAGCCTCGCTCCCCCCCCACACCCCTCCCCCCCTCCCCCCCTCCCCCCCCACCCCCCCACTCCCCTCCCGCAGTGCTCTTACAGTCCGCCGTTCCAAACCCGCACCCCCGCGCCCCTCCCCCAGTGCTCTTACAGTCCGCCGTTCCAAACCCGCACCCCCGCGCCCCTCCCCCAGTGCTCTTACAGTCCGCCGTTCCAAACCCGCACCCCCGCGCCCCTCCCCCAGTGCACTTACAGTCCACTGTTCCAAACCCGCGCCCCCGCTCCCCCACACCCATCAGCGCCGCGGCAGAACATTCTAGAACCCTCTGGCCCCCCTTCAGCGTCGCTCACGACCCCAGTTCAGACCTCGGGGGTCCGATCTTCCCCGAAAAGGGCCGATGTGGGTCCCGGGTTCTGTTTATTTATGTTTAATTTTTTTAGCCCCCCCGCTAAGGCACCTGATTGTACTTATCAGGGTCTTGATTGAAGACCGTGATTAGTTAATTAGTTGAATCGAGTGTCGTTGTTTCTGTAGCAACACTTGACGAGCCTGTAACCTGCCACATTTATTTACAACACTGACTCTACCCCCTTCCCTCCCTCCCTCCCTCCCTCCCTTCTGCCCCCCGGGCACTCCTCCCCAAATGAAACGGTCCAGGCCGCAGGTATTTTTCTGTCCGAGCGATATAAATGAGCCATTCTTCTCCCCCAAACGGAGAGGCCGCGAAGAGGCGAACCCGCGCTGCTCCGAGCGGCTATTCTCCCGCCGCGGATTAGTCAGCGACCTCATCGCTAACGTGCAGCCGAGTCAGAGCCCTCGTGACGGCGCGTTCGCATTCTGAGAAAACGCTCGGCGACAACAAAAAAACAACAACAACAAAAAAAACCGTTACCCACACGATGCGGAATTGTGAACACTGCCCATCTCAGCTTACCGCAGTGAAGTGTTAGAAACACATCGCTTCTCACCCATGGAGATAAAATGTAGCCTACATGATCTCAGATGTCCGTTCTTGCAGCCGTTGCTGCATGAGACAGATACACTTTTACAGAACTGATCTTGCAGTGGAGGGGGTGATGGGGAATTAAAAATGAAGCAAAAATAATAAATAAAAAAAACAAACAAAAAAAACCCTACGTTACTTAGAAGGGAACGGAGATTTAAAATTTTTTTAAAAACAGGCACTCCGACCTCATTGTCAAAGGTCGGAGGTCACACACAGGTAACAGGTCACTTCCCTCTCCCTCAGGGCAGTCACAGTCTAAACACATCAGCAAACGGCGAGCAGGCTAATCGCTAAATCGCTAATCTCTTCACCAGACGCGGCCCTGGCGTTGGTCCTGGCGTGTGCTGCGTGTTTATGGAAAAAAACAGGGGGAAGGGACACAGAGATCCTCAAAATGGCTAAAAAAAAGATAAGCTGCAGCCTCCCTCCCAAATTCTGCTCCGCGAAGAGGACAGATGAAGACCTTGAGCACAAATGCATGCGTGCGCACACACACACACACACACACACACACACGCTCTGCACAGACAGACCTTCACTCGCAAAATCACACGTATCGCACATTTCGGGACCAAGGATGGTTTTTAAAAAAAAAAAATTTATTTGGCGCTGCGCCTTGCTAATGATTATCCTTAGAGGCCTCCATAACACTCAAATTACCAGCATCCTGAATGGCAGGGGTGAAGAGAGAGAGAGAGAGAGAGAGACACACACAGACAGTGAGTGTGTGTGTGGGTGGGTGGGTGAGAGAATGAGGAGTAAGAGTGAGTGTGTGGGTGAAAAAGTGAGAGTGAATGAGAGCAAGAGAGTGTGAGAGTGAGTGTGTGGGTGACAGAGTGAGAGACAGAGAGTGAGAGAGTGAATGAGAGCAAGAGTGTGAGAGTGAGTGTGGGTGAGAGAGTGAGAGAGTAAATGAGAGCAAGAGAGTGTGAAAGTGAGTGTAAGAGTGAGAGACAGAGAGTGCGAGAGTGAGTGTAGAGTGGGAAAGTAAGAGTGTGTGACTGACTGAGTGAGTGAGTGAGCGAGCGTGAGAGAGGGAGCATACGTGTATGAACTCAAACACCGTGTATTAAGGTCCCATTAATTAACCATGCTTGAAACATTAAAACCGAAAGCACTGCTGGTCTTAAAGTGCTCTACACTCACCCCTTAAAAAATTACCCTCAGCTTGCCACTGCTAAAGCTACTCATTAAAATTAATAATACAATTAATAAGTTATTCATGCTCAATTAATGGGTCCACACACACAAGCCCCCAGCAACACACTGCCTCCACTTCTCACGTGCACACACACACACACACTCACGCACGCACACATTACTCCTGTAAGTCTCTTTGTAATGTTTTCAATTTTGGCGCTGCATGAAACTGGATTAAGAGAGAGGTTAGTGCCAGTCGCTGTTGCAGTCTGGCCTTCAGCTCGGGTCTGCTTTAGATTTGAGATCAGTCTCAGCGAGAGATCAGCCACAGCGAGAGATCAGCCACAACAGGGAGATCAGCCACAGCAGGGGATCAGCCTCAGGGGGAGATCAGCCAGAGCAGGAGATCAGCCTCAGGGGGAGATCAGCATCTGTCGGAGATCAGCCTCAGCCGAAGATCAGCATCAACCTCAGCGGGGGATCAGCCTCAGTGGGAGACCAGCCTCAGCGGGAGGATCAGCCTCAGCGGGGGACCAGTCACAGCGGGAGGATCAGCCTCAGCGGGAGATCAGCCACAGCGGGAGATCAACCTCAGGGGGAGATCAGCATCAGCCGGAGATCAGCCACAGCGGGAGATCAGCCACAACAGGGAGATCAGCCACAGCGGGAGATCAGCCTTAGCGAGGGACCGTGTACTAAACGGTCGTGACAGCGGTCAGAGCGAGCAGAGAGGCAGATGGGCGTGAGGGAGAGATTTCCCTAAACCGCAGCCTCTCGCCGTTACCCTGTCCCAAATCCCAGCCAAGGGGTCCTCCGCCAAAAACACTGAGAGGGTCGCCCCTGAGACGGACACCTGTCAGCGCGGGTTCCCTCCCAACCATCTGTCACCCCCTCTTTTAGTCCTCCACCCAAGATGGCGCGCCTGCTCTTTACATAATAAAATGTGACTACTTAAAGAGAAAACACAGCTGGCTTTCTGAGGCACAGAGCACAACCTCTCATCGTAAACATCTGAGAAAATCGAGCGCAACAAATTTATTTTAATACTGCCACAACATCCCCAGAGACCACCTTCTCACGCTCAGAACAGTTTATGGATCAGCTGCGTACACACACACACACACGCACGCACGCACAACTGATCAGTGAGTAACCCTGGACACTGAAGCAGGAAACTTTCACGCACACACACACATGCACATATGCACACACACACACACACACACACACACAACTGATCAGTGAGTAACCCTGGACACTGAAGCAGGAAACTTTCATGCACATGCACACACGCACATGCACATATGCGCGCGCACACACACACGCACATATGCACGCACACACATGCACACACGCACGCACATGCACACGCACACACGCGCACACGCACGCACATGCACACACGCGCACAGCCCCATGCAGAGGTGAAGCCAGGTCAGTGGCTCCATCTGGAATGTTCGGATAGGAAATTGTTTCAATTACATTCTTCTGAAGCAGGACTGTCGCTAGGCTACAGTTATGCGGGGGTTGGGCGGAGGGGGGGGGGGCATCCCAATTTTATAATACAGGAAACAGGAAGTGAGAAAAAGACCCGAACAACACAACACCCTGGGGCATTTTTTATTTTAATTTTTTTACAAAAAACTGCACCCTGGCCCAGATTCCAAACCCAACCGGACGCTCAGAAGCACAGGCGTTCCAGAGGCCGCCGCCGCGGCTCTTACAGGAAGCGCTGAAACTCGGTCAGCGGCGTCCCAGCCTAGCGTGCCTCAGCTTGCAGCCCTCCTGTCTGCTATGAGCCTGGCGAAGAAACAGCGCAGTTCAGAAATAAACTCCGCCCACTTCCCCGCCTGCATGCATTCTAACCAATCACTGAATAATCTATAAAAATAAAAAACATGCTCAACTCAACCCTATTTTGTTATTTTCAGGGTACCGAATCCCAAAAAAATGTATAATAATGAATAACGTGGACACCGCTGTCTAGAAAACCTCAAACTGATAATTTATTGCATGAATTTACGAAGCAAGATTGGCACAAACGTTTTGGCAACAGCTTTCTTTAGAGTGCTAAACGGGCTAAAATTACTCAAAATAAAATACTCCGGGACTTAAAACAGAGCAATCCGTCTGTCCACCTGTCCATCTGCTCACCTGTTCACCTCCCCCTCCGTTCCTCCTCCCAAATTATGAAGCCCCAACACAGCGTCAGACTCTGAGGTCGAACCTGCATCACAGCGAAGGATTCGTCGAGCATGCACGACATGCACGCACGCCACACGCACGCAGACACACTCACGCACGCGCGTACACACGCACCGTCTCCACTGCAGGCAGTCCGTCTCTGTCTCCGTCTCAATTCCAGAGTGCTTTATTGCCATGAAATATTACAATGTACTGCCACATCTTTCCAAAAACATTAAACTCCTCTGTACTACTTCATTAAAACACACTCACTCTCTTTTGTACTGTCTCTCTGCATCTCTCTCTCCATCTCAGTCTCTTTCCCCCTCCCCAACTCCTCCTCCCCACCTCTCTCTCTTCCTATCTCTTTCTCTGTCTCTCATCTCCTTGTTCTCATCGAGGTCTTTCTTCTCTGGCAAGTCGATACAGAGTTCACACAGAATAAAAAAGGACTTTGTGTGTGTGCATGTGCATGTGAGTAGGTGTGAGCGTGCACGTGTGTTATCACCCTTCTCCACATCTAATCAAATGCAGGAAATCTGGGTCTAGGGTTTTTTTCTCCCCCCCCCCCCCCCCCTCCCCTAAAACAGACAGGAGGAAGGGATTGAGGTTTCATACTGAAATGATTGTTTATTTCTAGGCAGAACTCTGTATGGAACAATTACAAAGCCAAGGTAATACAGTCTGTGTGCGTGCGCACATATGAGTGTGTGTGTGTGTGTGTGTGTGTGTGTGTGTGTATGTGCATGAGAGAGAGAGAGAGTATGTGTGGGAGTGTGTGTGTGTTTGTGTGCACACACATGAAAGAGAGAGAGAGTGTGTGTGCGCGCGCACGTATGAAAGCAAGTCTGTGCGTGTGTGTATGAGAGAGACCGTGTGTGTGCACGTGTGTGTCTATTACAGTGAGTGTGTGTGCACACATATGAGAGATTGTGTGTGTGTGTGTGTGTGTGTGTGTGTGTGTGTGTGTGTACCCAGGGCCGTGGCTGCAGGAGGCTGTAGGTACATGGTGATCAAACAGTGAGGCATGCTGGGAGGACCGTTAGCGACAGCGCTAGCACTCAGGAGTGCAGGCGCTCGCAGATCAATGGGAAGGCTGGCTATCCACAGGCCGCTTTGAAATTCAGCAACCTGCAAACCCCACTTCAGCTCCGCCTCCGTCTGATCCCCCCGCCCCCACGATACCCCTCCCACAGGGGCCAGGGGTATCCCTAATGTCCCACAGGACCCCCCGCCCCCCCCCCACCACAAACACACACACACACAGATGGAGACACACACACATACAGACACACTCAGACAGACATACAAACATGTGCAAGTACACACACACACAGATGAGGCTGTGATTGGTCGAAACACATCACTTCAAGCGGCGTGGAGTGAAAGTTGTTCCAGCCCTGTACACAGCACCCCTGTAACACGCAGACGCCACGCTAGGCTCCGCCTCCACACCTCCGCGCGTCCCCTCCCAGGCCCTCATTGGCTTATCTCCAGCCCTTTGTGCTTCTCTGCATCGCTCCGCGCCGCCGCATCGATCGCACGACAGACGAGACCGGCCGAACAGGCGAGGGACGGACGGACGGGGCGAGGGACACAAAGCAGATGAAGGAAGAAGAGAAGTGAAGGAGAGTCTGGAGAAAGCCCTTTGAAAGCATTCTGCGCTCAGATCAAAGGGAGGGGACCGGGCCTTAATCTCGGCCCTCTGAACCCCAGCCAACCCCAGCGGGGGGGGGGCTCCCTCCCTCCCTCCCTCCCAATCTGCTCTGATCCAGGGGCTCAGTAATTAGCAGCCGCTCCCGGACCGAGCCACAGAGCCAAACCAGCAGAACAGAAACGACCTCCTGTCTCTCCTCTTCAGCCCTGTCACATCCAGGAACACTGGCTTACTGAGGGCGTAGGGCACGACTGAGGGCGTAGGGCACGACTGAGGGCGTAGGGGCTAGACTGAGGGCGTAGGGGCTGAACTGAGGGCGTAGGACAGGACTGAGGGCGTAGGGGCTGAACTGAGGGTGTAGGGGCTCGAGTGAGGGCGTAGGGGCTGAACTGAGGGGGTAGGACAGGACTGGGAGGGTGTAGGAGCTCGACTGAGGGCGTAGGGGCTGAACTGAGGGGGTAGGACAGGACTGGGAGGGTGTAGGAGCTCGACTGAGGGCATAGGGGCTCGACTGAGGGCATAGGGGCTCGACTGAGGGCGTAGGGGCTGAACTGAGGGCGTAGGAGCTCGACTGAGGGTGTAGGGCACCACAACACTGAACATGTAATTGTAAATGGGGTTGTTCATCACTCCTTGATGGGTTGCCAGCTCCAGAGGTGTTCTAAAAAAAAAAAGTCTCTCACCCTCGGTCCTGGGGACCCCCTGTGTCCAACCACAACTGCAACCCCAGCGTTTTAACAAGCATTTCATTTTTCTTAATTAGGCACTTTTCCTGCTTTGAGGGATTATTTACCCTGATAAACCACACAAATTACGAATGAATTTAAATGCGTTGAACAGCCTTAATTGAGCAAGAAATCTTGCTGTAACAAAAATCAGCATAGACACCGTTTGAGAACCAAGGCAGACTCCCTAAAGCCAGCCTGCAAAGATTCTCCACCCCCCCCCCAAGGGTCCCAGGGTCCATGAAGTTTCCTATATTCACCGTAATGAGGGAAAGCTGCAAGGAGTTGCACTCGTGCATGCGGCATGCTCTCACACATGCATGCATGCACGCACTCACTCACACATGCATGCATGCATGCATGCACTCACTCACACATGCATGCAAACAGCACGGCTGCAGCCTCGGCTACATGCGCCTATTCACTGCTGTGCGGGGGGGGGGGGGGGGGGGGGGGGAGATGCCACTAATGTGTCCGTCTGCGCCCACCTGTGCCAGCCTGTGCCACCTGTGCCCATCTGAATGGCGTGCTCTGCGTTCACCCTCTCAGTTCATCTGCCCCTCCATCCATCTGCTCATTAAGAAGAGGAGCAGGAGGGCCAGCCGCCTGCCCTCCTGTGGGTTCCTGTCCTCTTCCTCTTTTCATTTCTCAGAAAAGGGGAAGAGGAGGAGGAGGAGGAGGGCTTGGCAGACAGAACCAAAAAAATAAACATTTGAGACTTCCCATGAGCCACTGCTCTCTACACTTCAGTGCCACTACTAGTCCAGTAATATATGCCTGCCTGCCTGCCCCCAAATCCCATCCCCCCAGCTGCCAAAAAGCAACTCTTTGAAGTGGGGTACAGTAAACCGCAAAGCGGGGTGAGTTTCCATGGACACCAGACACCTGGAGCAGGAAGGCCAGGAATCACCGCCAACCCGAAAAACAAGAAAATATAAATAAATAAACGAATAAATAACATAATGGAATGGAAATCAAATCTGCTGGCTTTGAAACGCTCCACTGTTCTAGAATATCCTGCATATTTGGAATTCTGAATTCTATGTGGAATCCTGCAGGGTGTAACATTTTTAACTCCACACTCTGACCGCTCAAACTGCAGTTTCACTCATTTTATTTCTATTTAATTTTATTTTTTTGCAGGGCACTTCTGAGGAGGAGGACGGTCAGACCCTCCAGCTAACGAGGAAAGAGGGAAAGGAAAGTTCTGCAGATGGGCAGCAGGCTGACTTTAAAAAACTGTAAATAATAAAATAAAAGCATCTAGGACAAAAATATTGATCCCTGTACCTGGCTTTCAACAATCACATAATCAGACACAGACACACAGACACACACACACACACACACACACACACACACACACAGACACACACACACACAGACACACAGACACACAGACACACAGACACACACACACACACACACACACACACACACACACACACACACACACACACACACACACACACACACACACACACACACACACACACACACACACACACACACACACACACACACACACACACACACACAAAGACAGCCAGAGTGAGGGGCCATCCGCATGAAGGGAAATGTTTCAGACAGACGTGGGACTCCGCAAACAACCTTTAAATCACCGTGGAAACTGGCACTTCCTCCTCTTGGCACCGCGGCGAGGCAAAGCCATGCGGACCGATAATGAGATCTGGGAGGCGTGGGCGAGGGTTGCCTCCGCCAGCAGAGGTGACGCCGATCCTCCCAGCTCGGCGCGTTTCGTGCCAAGACAGCTGCCGACAAAGGCCGCCATTTTGTCCTGACCTCCGCAAACCCGGCGGCCTTCGCGCTCTGGAATCCGAGAAGGCCTGGGAACCGGCCGGCGGCGCGAGACCATCGGACATTCCCGGCCGAGCGCGCCTTCTCTGTTTACGTGCGAAGCGGACTCCTATTGGCGGAATAAACGGGACTGGGGGTGTGGCCATTGCTAAAAAAAAAAAAAACACCAAAAAAAGAAACAAAAACAAAAGAAAAACCGAAGCGTGAGACACGAGACGAAATCGATTGATTTCTGAGCCCCTGCTGGGATTACGTCAGTGTGAGCGCAGCCAGAAAAGGCAGACGTCAGGCAGGTTCGGGACAGAGAAGAAAACTAACGGCTTCAGCAGCTCCAGATGCTCCAGATGGGTCTGCTTATCAGGTGGGGCTCTCGGCTGCTTTCAAGATGAAATCACCAGAAGGCCACCCACAGCGAGGCCCCTGCACAGCCAGGGCGGAAACCCCTTTCCTGAAAGGGGGTATTCCTGGTATTTTGTTATGTTGGCTTGCACCAATTACCCCCTGGCTCAAGTGGCTCTACATCAGGACTGGCTAATCACGTTCCTGGAGATTCATCATCCTGAAGATTTCACTCCAACACTAACGCAGGACACCTGATTCAACAGCTAGAGTAGGGCTGCCCAACCATGTTCCTGGATATCTACTGTCCTGTAGGTTTTCACTCCAACCCTAACAAAGCTATAGCCTACCTCATTCAACAGCTAGAGATCTCCACGAGCTGCTAATTAGCAGAGTCAGCTGTGCCAACTTAGGGTTGAAATGAAAACCTACAGGACAGAAGATCTCCAGGACCAGGGTTGGGCAGCCCTGCTCTTGCTGTTGAATGAGCTGTGCTTTGTTAGGGTTGGAGTGAAAACCTACAGGATGGTAGATCTCCAGGAGCAGGGTTGGACAGCCCTGCTCTTGCTGTTGAATGAGCTGGGCTTTGTTAGGGTTGGAGTGAAAACCTACAGGATGGTAGATCTCCAGGAGCAGGGTTGGACAGCCCTGCTCTTGCTGTTGAATGAGCTGTGCTTTGTTAGGGTTGGAGGATGGTAGACTCAAGGAACAGGGTTGTGTGTTTTGTTAGATTTGACGCCATTACTCCGCGTCTTTGCCGTGGCTGAGTCACAACAGCGGCCCAGCGGCCGGCCTTCTGAAGGCCAATGAATGAGTCACTGGCAGCAGAGGAGAGGGTCCCAGGATCCCAGCCTGGAGCTCCTGCTGGCGGTCCAGGTCCAGGGGACCTGACCCAGCCTCAGGCACAGTATTTTGGCCTTCGGTACGCATCGCTCAAAAAATTCTCACGGGCAAAAGCTGCAACAGTGTACCCATCCGACCACGTGCGACCGGACCAGAAATCTCAGAGAGCGGCCAAGGTCAAGAGCAGATGAGAAGGTCATCCATGGCAGACAGGGCTGGAAACTTGTTAACTTGTTCCGTCCACTGACCACAGTAAGTGGTGCATTCCAAAATCCACCAGCCAATTTCACAGTTTTACCCAGACAACCAGACATTTAGAATAGAGCAGGGCCTCCACAAATGGTGGGTGGTTACCTGCCAAAGGCCGGTAGCTGGTGTTAATTTCACACCCAGATGGCAGGGCAGAAAACAGAAAGGAGAAGGATATTTCGATGCCGAGCTGCACAGCTAAGACTCGGCAACATAGTGGGGTAGGGGAGGCAGACCAGATGGCACCGGCTGAGCACTGACCAACAACTGCCTAACAACTAACCACTGACCCCAGCGGAAGAGAACACAATGCCTCTCAGTCATACACGCATTCGCGCGGACAAAAGCGGTGTCTGTGGCGAGGTTCCGCAGTCCAGGGAAAAAGGGCGTCCCTTTCGCAACGCGACCGCGGGACGGGGGCAGAACCGGGAGGCGGAGGAGGAGGAGGAGGAGGAGGAGGAGGAGGGATGAAGCTCAACCCCAGGGAACAGACCTGCGGGAAACCTCGATGCGAGGGCCGGGCAAACTGAGCACGCTCAGCAAAACCACAACTTGTTGGGGGGAAAAGGAGAAGAGAAGAGAAGAGAAAAAAAAAAAAGGTTTTCCATTTCACCAGCTACGGTATGGAACCGTGACAACCGGGATACTGTTACAGCGTGCCCTTGGCGTTTCCGTATTCGCGTGTTGCAGGAGGCCGACGGAGGGGTGTCAGGTTACACCGCTGCGGTGCGGCAGAGCGAGGCCCTTATCTGAGAATCTAGGGCCGCCAGCCAGCCTGATACTCAGAGGTCATGAGGTGAAAAATCGACTAGAGCAGCGGTTCCCAAATTCACATGTAACCAAAAGCCCACTTACTGAGCAAACGCATTCTCTCTCTCTCTCTCTCTCTCTCTGCTGTTCCCATTAGGGGTCGCTCCTTATTACACTTAATACACGTTCAAATACCGTCAAACTTTGGGAGCCTGATTTACTAAGACCTTTAGCTTGCTCAAAAACCTTTTAGCGCAAGCAAAATTTATAACACATGCAATAAACTGGTGCTAAACAAATACCGTGACTAATGGTCATGTTATTGGTTTTTGCATGTGCTTAAGGTCTTAGTAGCCTGAGTCTAGCCATACAGGTTTTTGAGCGTGTCAAACCACTGCATATACACAATCGGAGTGAATGTAAAAAAAAAAAAACTGTGTTCAGTTCTACTGGCGTGACCACCAGTGAAAAGTGCATTAACCCGCTAAGTTTTTACCTTCCACCTCGCAAACCCAGCCCAAATCCTCCCACGTTCCACGGTTTGGGAAACACTGGGGTAGCGATTTCACAACACTGCAATTTAAAGGTTTATTTAATTAAAAAATTTTTTTGAAAATTAAAACGATGCATCTGAAAGCACTTTAGCGATGGCTCCAGCCCAGCCGGTCATCATATGGCCATTACATCAGAGCCCACTTTGCGCACTGTAAAAGCGAGCACAGCCTCACCATCTGGAAAAGTCCACGGGGCCGATTACCCAACATCGTCTGATGATGTCATTGGGGGGGGTTTTATTTTTTTTTGGCGACCTTGTTTGGGTTACGGATACAGGCGAGACAGAGCGGGAGACCGAATCGCACAGCAGGGCGTGGCGTTAAATCATTAACCCGTCAACCCCCGGAGGCGTTAACGTCCTCCTGCTTAAACCACACCGGCTGAGAACTGTGTGTGGATCTGGATGCACGGGGCACGGGGCCAAACACATAAAAGCATTTCGACAGAGAGACTTTTAAAAGGGTAAACGGTGGATCCAGGAAAGACTCAGTCCCCCATAAGGCTTTGCCCGAGACAACGGCCAACCCCTGCCCCGGGAACTGCAGAGCGCAGGCAGGCTACCCTGAATACGTCACATGACCACCAGACGTCCATCATTCATTTACAGAGTAGGCTCCTCTGTCTAACTCAGGAAGGGTTGTGGGAGGACGGGGTGGAATGCATAACTGTCAATACAGCAGCCGTGAAGGAATCCCCACCACTTTTAAGCACGCACACACACACACACACACACACACACACATGTGAAATGGTATCGATGAAACTGTCAGAACTGTCAGGCAGAAAGAAAACAGACCACCCCCCAAATCAACGGGATCCTCAGAACACCGCACGGAGCTCAGCGGAATTCCAGAACGGCAGCTCGCCCAACGAACCCACCCCATCGACCTGACACCCAAACCAACCTCAACGGCTGCGACGCACGACCACCTCAGGCTGCCTCAACGTTCTTAAAGAGGCCTCCCTTTGATCTCCGCTCGAACGAACTCCCAGAGTTCAGCGAGGCTCAAAGCTCTACGTGATGGAACGAAGGGGAGAGGGGGGAGGGGGGGTAAAAAGGGTCAGTGTTTGAGGGGAAGGGAAGGACTCCAGCGCCTGAAAGCCTTACATTACATTACATTACAGGCATTTAGCAGACGCTCTTATCCAGAGCGACTTACACAACTTTTTTACATAGCATTTTACATTTGTATCCATATATACAGCTGGATATATACTGAAGCAATTTCGGTTAAGTACCTTGCTCAAGGGTACAATGGCAGTGTCCTTACCCGGGAATCGAACCTGCAACCTTTCGGTTACAAGCGCAGTTCCTTACCCACTGTGCTACACTCCGTCCTGCGTTTTTAAACACAGCTTCTCGCTGCAAGGCGGAGCGCTCGGGACGGGCTCTGGGGAACGGGGGGGTCCAACGCTAACCCGCCCCAAAAAACCCTCGAGCCGGTCCCCCGAGCGCGGGCCCCCTCAGAGCCGACCCTAAACACACACGCCCAACACCAAGCAAATAAAAAGCGCTCTGTTCCGCAGGAATCCCCCGCCCACCGGCATATCTGCACGTGCCCACGGACAGCCGGAGCGCCCCCCAGAGCACTGCGCCTGAACGCGGCCCCACACCCGCCATCGGCTCCCTCTCTCTCTCCCCGGCTTCAGCACACACCCGCCATCCGCTCCCTCTCTCTCCCCCCCCCCCCGGCTTCAGCACGCACCCGCCATCGGCTCCCCCTCTCTCTCTCTGGCTTCGGCTCGGCAGTCGGCTTCACAGCCGTGGAGACGACTCCGCGTTCACGCTCCTAGGGGATTCTGGGAGAAATCTGAACCAGACTTCCACGCTCACAGCTAAACCGACACCTCAAATTCAGTGACTACAAACATTCGTGTTAGAACGTTAAGGCTGGGTAATTATGGCAATCTGAAGTATTTACAGTTCCCTCCAACAGAGATCTTGAGGGGACTGAAGTAGATTAGCAACTAAAACAGGTATAAAAGACCCACCTACCCCACCTGACCCATCGTTCAACATCCTCATTTCCCCGAGCAAAGTGTTCCCTGAATGCTCACCCACCCCAAGTTTGTGGAAAACATCGGTTCAGCAGGAACAATCATGGCCGACAGTCAGACTGGCAAAAAGTTTAACTTGCATAGCCAGACGGTCAGCTTCTGTATTCCTACTACCGTCTTACCAACTACCTGGCATACGCGTCACCAGGCCACCCACAATGCATCGCATGTTGCCGTTAAGGACTAGCGCTAATCCGCGCTTCACCGCGCCCCGTTTGTGAAAACAAGCAGGCCTGCGGCTCCAGCTTGTTTTGCTCGTCAGTTTGACAGACTCTGCGAACGCGCGCTTGTTGCTTCTCCTGCATCCCAATTCATCTTCTCGTGTGGAGAACTCTGGAGCGCTGGAAACATTCATAATTAATAGAAGTCAATACAGCTATTAATAGCCGCAGCGATCAGCACCGTCCCGCGGGAGCCGACGAGAAAGCGGCGAAGCGAAGCGAACGCTCCGCTCTGATCAGGAAGTGTCACCGCTCCGCCGCTACACAGCCGGCGATGTCTGAAGATGTGGAACACTGAATAAAACTTTTTCCCCTCTCTCCCACAAACACACACAAACACAAACACAAACAAACACACACAAACACAAACACACTGTCATACATACGCACACACACGCAGACACACGCACGCATACACACAAACGCACACAAACACACAGTCATACATACGCACACACACGCAGACACACGCACGCACACAAACGCACACAAACACACAGTCATACATACGCACGCACACGCAGACACACGCACGCACACAAACGCACACAAACACACAGTCATACATACGCACGCACACGCAGACACACGCACGCACACAAACGCACACAAACACACAGTCATACATACGCACACACACGCAGACACACGCACGCACACAAACGCACACAAACACACAGTCATACATACGCACGCACACGCAGACACACGCACGCACACAAACGCACACAAACACACAGTCATACATACACACGCACACAAGCGCACACTGTCATACACATGCACGCACGCAGTGTGAAAATCGTGCGGGGCCATAAGGGGGCCAGTTTCGGGTCTGAAAGCAGGGTAGAGGGGGGCGGCTGTTGCAGCACGCAGCACCTCCAACCAAAATGCGCTCGCACCGTGAACAACACACACAAGCAAATCTGGGACAAGGCCCGCTGGAGCACAGACAGCCTCTGCTGAGGACACAGAGAGAATATTAAACCCTCACACACACACACGTACATACGCTTTTCCTGTGTTACCTCTACCATCTCCCGCAAGTACAACAACAACAACGACTCCGACAGCGAGAAAAATAAAATTTTAAATGAATTAAGACGGGAAGAGCTGGAGGACAGCCCCACAGGAAGCGCCATAAAACGCAGGCATCCGAAGGGCGTGACACACGCACAACACGCCATAAAACGCAGGCATCCGAAGGGCGCAACACACACACAACACGTGTGCCTTGTGCCCGGAATGGGACGGACCCAACAGTAAAAATCAGCCTGAGTCCCCCCCCCCCCCCCCCCGCAACAGAACAAGGGGCAGAGGACCTTCAAACGGCCCACTACTTACTACAAGGCAGTGCAACACCCAGCACCCATCCATTACATTACATTACATTAGAGGCATTTAGCAGACGCTCTTATCCAGAGCGACTTACACAACTTTTACATAGCATTTTACATCGTATCCATTTATACAGCTGGATATATACTGAAGCAATGCAGGTTAAGCTCCTTGCTCAAAGGTTACAATGGCAGTGTCCTACCCAGGAATCGAACCAGTGACCATTAGGCTGCAAGACCAGTTCCTTACCAATTATACTACACTGACTGCCCCATCTAGGGGCAATATTTATTTTTTGCCTTTCATATGGAGTTCAAACGGTCCCGGACGCTTGCACACTACTGGCGAATGGCACTTGCACGTGTAGGCACAGGGAAACAATCGGTTTGACTTTCATTAAGTAGCAGAGCAGCTGATTAGTTTGATCACAATGAGAAATCTGAATTCCAGAAAACTTTTCTGTCCACATAATAGCGAGAGAGATAATTCGTTCATTAGAAATTCATTAATTACCGTTCGACGTTATGCGGAAAGCCGCTGGAATGACAGAAGTTGGTTTCGGGTGACTTGTTTAATTTTCGTTCGTCGCAGGAAATATCTCTCTCTGGTGGTTTTAAACAATGGTTTCGCCATCTTGTTTCACTGGGTCACACAGACGAGATAAAACGGTATAGGCTAACCAAAGGAGGGAATGGTAATAGAAAATGCATTTATACGACAGGAGGAACTTGCAACGCAATAACCTTACTGCAATCCTATCAACTAAATGTTTCACGATTTATAAAAAAAAACAAAAAAACAAAAAAACAAAAACACATTTAGCCGAGGTTAGCATTTCAGACACCTAGCGAGTAATGCTAATGATTAAACCTGTGAGGAACTGCTTCGATAACGTATTAAGAGACCGATTCCACATTCCACATCCCCTGGAGGCTGTTCATCTATGAAGGGAAGTTGTCCCATGTTGGGACAATAGTCACCAACATGCCTCCGACTCTCATTGGGCAGGTTTGTCCTTCACGACCTTACATGGGAGAAGTCCCAGTTTAAGCCAAATTTTTTCTGCGCCCGTGGGTGATTCTCAGTGGCCAACACAGGCTGCAAAGGGCTGTAATAATTATTTATTAACCTTTGTTTACACAGGTAAGGTTGTCTGAGCACACACACACACATGCTCTTTTACAGCTATGTCCTGTTCCCCCCCCCCCCCCCCCCCCCCCCCCCCCCCCCCGCCCCACCCCAATTACCCTAGCCTCCGTGTCTCTTTGGACTGTGGGAGGAAACCAGGGTGTTCGGAGGAAACCCACGCAAACATGGTGAGAACACACCCGGGACATCTCTATAAGGCGACAGCGCTATCGACGGCACCACTGTCCCACCCCATGAATTTAGAATTACCCCCCCTCCCCCTCCCCCTCCCCTTCAACCCGAAAGTGAAACTTGTCGAGTAACGCCACAGCGGAGAAAACAGAGCTGGCCCACAGACTGCCTAAATATATGCAGCAGGCAGAGTCAGCGATACTGATTTATACACGGCTACAGGAAGACAGCAGACCCCCAGCCAGACTTCCTTCAGGTCACAAAAAAAACAAATAAATTAATTAAATAATTAAAGCCGCAAGCGGCGTTGGAAGGGGTCCAAGCATTGGCACAATTGCGCTCTCTATGGAGCGATTTTTAACCCTCCTATTATGTTCAAATTAACTAACAACTTTTTACGTTTGGGGTCAATTTAACCCCAGCAATATAAACCTGCAGAAAATAATTGTAACTGAAAGGGTTACCCAAGTTTCTCTCTCAGCTACTTTAGGCCTTTCTACCATCTTAATAGCCCAGTAAATAAAACCTGACTCCCCCCATCCTCCCCTTATACATCAAGTATTGATTTTACATGACTATTGCAAAATATGCAAATGACTGTACGATCTCATTCATTGACCTAAAACGGAATACGATTTCTCTCAGCATAATGACGGATTCAAAGACTAAACAAACTCACCCGATATTGTCTTCAAATGGATCCATGCCAAAGAAAAGTCATTATTCATCCTCTCAAAAAGCTTTTACTAACAAACTTTTAGTAGCATGCACTTTAGTAGCATGGCTGGCACTGTCTTCCATTGCTTCCCCGACATTCAGACCCTCCCCTCACTGATAAAAACTTGACCCGATGGTGTCGGATTACTTTTTGTCGCCATGGATGTCTTCTAGCCACTTGCCGTAAAGAAGTTTACTAGATGTCGTAACACTTCAGATGTGGAGCTACAGCTCTGCCGAACCGCAACTAATAAAAACGTCCAAATGTTGGGCGAACAATATGGCAGACATAGGTTTATCCCAAAAGCAAAGTTGTAGAGCACATGCAGATGCATCGGTCGATGGAGTTTTGTGTTGATCTGACTTATGGTGTGGGAGTTATGGCCTTTTAAAGTATGACTCTTTGTTATAGCGCCACTATCGGGCCAACATAGGTGATTTTTAGTGCCTGAGTAGTGGGGGGCCATAGGAACCCACCTATCAAATTTGGTTGTTCCAGGACTTATGGTTACTGAGCCTCAGACACTTTTAGCGGAGAAAAAGGAGAATAATAATAATTCTAACGGATACAATAGGGTTCCACCAGCTTCGCTGCTTGGACCCCTAATAAAAACCAGGAAGCCTTCTTCCTGTTCAAAGACTACAAACGGTACGCTAACAGTTAAGAAACAGAGGCCTGCACACCTCCCCCTCGCTATCGAACCCTCTCGTCCCTACTCTCTGTGCTGCATCCCAGGGACGAGGGGGGAGGGGGGCGGGTATTAGTTTCAGCCATCAGAAAGCTGGACACATGCCTGGCAGCACCCAGAGGTACCGGGTGGCAGGGAGTGGTGGTGCCAAGTAGCGCGTGGGGCAGGAATAGAAGCGGGGGTGGTGGGGGGGGGGGGGGGGGGTGTGCAGCTTTGAATGCGAGGCATTGTGGGGCCCGGACAATGCAGGACAGGGCACGGGTCACTGGGTCCAACTCCCAAGAATTCAGCGACCAAAAAGCAAACCAGGAAGGGATATGCGGTCTCTGGCTGGGAACTTGTCCCAAAGCACACACCCCCCCACCCCCCACCCCCCACCCCCCACACAGCACAACTACCACTGAGCATATGCCCACAGGGGCCCTACAAGCTGAATTTTAGCAACCAAAATCATTTTTATTATTCTTTTTTTTTTTTAATTAATTTTTTTTCTTGTCCCCCCCAGAAGGACAGCACTAAGCAATTTAGCCACAGCGAAATAATTTTTTAACTAATCCCCCTCTTACCACACAACCCTCTCTGCGCATTACCAATCCCCTGAGGCAGGGGGAGCTCCCCTGTTCCCGTTAAAAATTACCACCAACTCACTGCGGTCCGAACCACGGGTTTGGGCCGATCCCATTCCGATCCAGTCACATCCTGTTGGGCCCGGTCCGCCACGCAAACAGGTGGACACTTCCACACCTCAGTATTCCTTCCCAACGGCGCCCGAATCCTAAGCGTCCTGCCATCAATTTTAAATCGCAACAATGGAAAGCTGTGAGATCCACCACCATCATCCCCAACCTCAGCCCAGTATCACACCGACTACAGCAGTCGCGTCAGTGTGATTTCAAAAATTAATATTCTGACGTTAAAAATGATAAAAAGTTGCGCAAGTCGCTCTGGATAAGAGCGTCTGCTAAATGCCTGTAATGCAATGACATTTTTTTTTTTTAAAAGCCAAAACCGAGGCACATTTTATTCGTCGAATCGATAACAGAGCAGAAAGTTGCCGGCGCCGACCTTCTTAAACACGAGCAGCATATTAGGGTCGGAGGTCCTTGATTACATTGAAAGAGACCATTTGCGTCCCCGCTCACAGATAGCCGTGATGAACTTTGAATTTTCCCCCCAGTTAATCTCGGCATCGAACCAGGCGCGCTGCTGTATCTTTCCATTCCGAGTGACACAGACAGAAAAAAATCCGTCTGCACCAACAGCCGAGAGGAGATTACTAAAAGCGTTAGCGCACCCTTTTCAAAGTTGGCGTTTGAATTCAAACGATCGTGGCGTAACGGCAACGACGGGTCATCTGGATTCCATCAAAACGGACGTCCCAAACAATCCCGTGACATAATGAGTTGGGGAGATTTGAGGGGGGGGGGGGGAGGGGGGGGAATTACTACAGATAAGAGCCTTATCATAGCCGTCTTAAGTCCCGAGTTTGAGACGGGCGAAACTCAATCAATCAACATCCAATCTCCTCTTTACAAAAAAAAAAAAAAAAAAAGTAGTAAAGCACTCTAGATTGGAATCGCTCAGCAGCGAGACTCGGATCTTACACACAGAACCCGGGATCACGTCCTCAGTGGCCACGCCAACGCAGGATTCTGCATTTTTTTACACCGAAAACAAGAGCCAAAACGCACAGAAGTAATTGCAAGACGCTATAATGGCCACTACTTGACGTGGGTTTAACTTTTTGTTTCCGACTAACCCCATTGGTCCAGACAGCAATAAGGGTCGTTTCTTGATATGGGCGTCATGTGATGTTTCTGAGCAATCCAAACCTAACCCCAACACCTTACTTAAAATGCAGGCAAAAAAAATAAATACATGCATAAATGCATTCTAAAACACACAGATTTTATTTTATTTTTTAAGATTAAAAAAACGGGCAATGACCCAGACATGAACCACAACAAAAAATATTTACTCTTGTTTCTCTGAGCCAATCATCTTTCGGTATCAGACAGGTGTTGTTTATTGATCGTAATATTTACACGGCCATTGGTAGCATTGTGAGATACAAAAAAAAAATAATAAATCACTTGTTTTGGTCAAAAACGAGATGTTGCGCTCTAGCTGAAGCTCGCTCAACACTATATTTGGAAATGTCCTGCTCCTACTCGCATCGCACTGCGCACAGAAGAACGTACATCACTTCCTGTGGACAGACTGTAGAGACGCGGTACTGTAGGTCACATCCTGTGGGTAGCTGGCTGGCCCAAACTGCGCCACAGAGAGCGATCGATTGCTCACGCAGCATTCTTCCACCCCCCCACCCCCCACACACACTTTACCCAGAGCAAGATAAAGGGGAGGATCTGCACTGTGCCACAGTCAGCGTGGTGGGAGCAGAGCATGGGACCAGGAGGTCACGGGTTCTACTCCACGGAGAGACCGTGCCAGCACACCTTCGGGGCAGGAAAGGGTTCAGAAGGGATTGCTCCAGTCAATGCCCACTCAGGAATTTAAAGGCATGAAGGCATGTGCTAGGTAAGCAACTTGCAAGTATTCCAGGACAGAGGCATGCGCCAGGTTTCAGCAACTTGTACAGGAGAAAGTTGCCCAATCAACGGACACATTGGAAGTCTGAAAAAGAAAAAATGGAAAGCCCCTCTAGCACCACTTAACTACACTACTGGAGTATATAACAATCCCAGCTACAGGGGCCCCAAAGTCTAACATTCAGCCTATGGACCACAGACCAGCACAGAGGGTCACAGTTGCTAATAGCAACCCCGGTCCACAAGAGCCACTAGGTCAGCTGATTTTAACCAAAAAAAAACAAAAAAAACAAAAAATAATCACAGGAGGTGAGTTAGCTCATTAGCCAGCAGCTGTCATTGATTGTTTAAGTGCTGGTCAATGGGATTACTTCCGTCTGCCTGCTCCACCTGCACAAGTTTCCGCAGTGCTCCAGCAGCAGTAATACAGCAGTGGCTGCTGGGTAAATGTGTTTTTCCCCACAGCGCGCAGGAACCGCCGCCGTGGGCTATGCATGACAAAATTGCGGTCGCTCGCTCGCTCACTCACGGACAACCGCTGAGGGACGTTTTGTGGGACACATGCGCAGGTGGTGCCAGCTAAAACGTGTCTGAGGAAGTGAGTTGCGCCGTTGGTCTGGTAACCGTTGGTTACGTGCTTGTTATCTTGGAGGTCACGCATGCAAGTCTGTGACTCAGTGACATCTGTGACACAGGCCAACAAATACTATTGGGGTGTTCTACACAGGACTGAAGGACAGACCGACAGCCTGACAGACTCCCCTGCAAAGTGTTTTTCCCCTCTTTCGGGGAGATACTGGCTTTTCCAGTCCTCACGGAACACAACTGATTTGCTGCCATCTCGCCACCCGCTGACCCCAAATTCCTGCAGGGAGGCAAACCGCTAGTATGGCTTTGCGCTAATGGAAAGAGCAATTTGGGAAGTGGGGGGGGGGGGGACCAATTTAAAAAAAACGAGGTTTTTTTTTTTTTCCTTGAATAGTCTGAGAGAATTCCAGAGTGTCCCTCTAATGCGAGGGCGCGTTTGGCTCCGAGAGGCCTCTCTCTATCTTTTTCCCCTGATTCACGGCCGTTCCCGAGCGACGGACAGCCAGCCGATAAATAAACCCGGAGGGGCCCACGCCCGGCACAACCTGTCCAGCAAGGCTCGTAAATAAACTCCCATTACAACAGGGGCCCCGCGGGCCTTCCTCAAGAGGCAGCAAACAAGCTAAAGTTTAGAGAGAGAGAGAGAGGGATATATATATATAGAGAGAGGGGGGGAGAGAGAGAGAGAGAGAGAGAGAGAGGGGGGGAGAGAGAGAGAGAGAGAGGGGGGAAGAGAGAGGGAGGGAGGGAAAGAGAGAGGGAAGAGAGAGGGAGGGAGGGAAAGAGCGGGAGGGAAAGAGAGAGAGGGAAAGAGAGAGGGAGGGAGAGAGAGACAGAGAGAGAGAGAGAGATTTGAGAGTGTTTTTAAAGCCCGTTAACAATGGTCACGTGCCTCGATCATGACCCACAATGCCCTGCTTGCCTGCCCTCCCTTAAGAAAATCCCACCCGCTCTGCCTCTCCTTTTTGAGCTTACCAAAAAAAAAAAAAACTGCTGCAAAACCTGACATGAGTGACTCACAACTACACAACTCACAGGGGGGCTCAGCAAATTAATCGCCAAGGCCCGGAAGAGAGAACACGTTTTTCCTCCCGCTCTCTGATATTCCTGTCATGCACAGGTGTAAAACACCTATTCTTTTTCCACCAAACAGCTCCTTAGGGGAAAAAAAAAAAAGATTGTTTCCCTGGAAAAAGGCATTGGTTCCCTGGAAAAAGCCATTGTTTCGCAGGACATTGCCTTAGCACAGTTCAGCCTGCACGTGAATGCGTTTCCTCTGTGAAAGCCTTAAGGCAGAGGCGCGGCCTGATGACATAATCTTTACGCGCCTTTGCAAACAACTAAGCCGGTGACCGCCACTACCTCACAGTGACAAACAGGCCACCTGAACTCCAATACCCAGAATACAGTAGAATCAGATCTGGCAAGAGTAGTAAATATCTTGAGACTTTACAACACTATAAAATAAAAGTCTGCAGGACAAGAGGCGATCTTCATTACAATTTGGATGGGTTTGAGAGCAATACAGTCTTTTTATTTATTTTTTGGCAGGGGGTGGAGGGTGGTGGGATGGGTGATCATGTGCAAGAGCGGTAACCCCACATCTCTGTAATAAAGATACAACGCACATTTTTGACATATAAAATGATTTTACTGAGTTATTGAGCGCTGTTCCTATGAAATTAAACAACCAGATTAACTGCATTACTGTGAATAACAAGGCGTCAACTAATCTAGGTAGCGCATAGGACTCTATTGCACAAGTCCTGGCCAGGAAGCGATCCAGCCAGACAGCCGAGGTCATTTCTGCCCCCAGTGCAACGTCACAACCCGAATTACAACAGCAGCAAAATCGAAAATGCAAATGCGGACGACATCAGGCAGCCGCAACGCGGCGGGACAGTCCGCTTCTAAAGTCCATCCGCGGCCGTAAGAAAAACAAATTATGAGGTCAGCGGGTTTTTCCCCCCACACGCGTGCGTCTTGATTGACGGCCGCAGAGGACCCAGCCGAAGCTCCGCCTTCGACCGCTGGTCGCCATGACCGCTAACGCGCCGCGGCGGCGGCGGCGGGACGGGATCGGCGAGAGGGGAGAGGAGAGGAAAGTTCAGAGCCGGTCGATTGGCGACGGCGCACTTTGACCGAGCCCCACGGCGGGATCGACACGCGGCCCCACGCGCCAGGGCTTCTTCCGTTCGCGGGTTCGATGAAGAACGGGGGGGGGCGCCGTCGGACGCGCAAAAAAAACTCCACGGGACACAGATCAGGAGCCCGCTCTGCATAGAGGGAAAGGCCCCCGCACCCACCCTCAGGGGCAGCAAAATGCAGAATCATTATGGGGGGGGGGGGGGGGGGGGAGCGGGTGGGGAGATAGTAAGCACAAAATATTAAAAGTTGAAAAGCTGGACATAAATGGCCTCCTTGTAAAAAGCACCCAAGAGGTATAATAAAATAACATTTACATAAAAAACCAGCCATAAAATTCTAAATGTAAAAAAATAATTAAATATATAAAAATTTTAAATGGAGGGGGGGGGAAAAATTATGCCCATGAACATTATAAAACCGTTGGCGTGGTGGGGGTGGGGGGGGGGGGGGGGGGGTCGCAGAAGGGGTGGGGGAGGGGGGGGGGTACAGCAGGAGCATCAGGATTCACAGCGGCAGCGACGAGAGGCGCTCACTGAGAGAGAGAGACCGGACGCTGCAGTCACAGCGGGGCCCGGGACAGGACCGCTGCCCCTGAGCGATTAATGGGGCCTAAAGGTGGGAGAGATCACCCCGTGCTGAGGGTGAGCTCAGGTGAAATCGAAACCTCAGCCTGACGGAGACGCGGCGGCGCCGCCGCATGCTAACGTGCGTGTGCTCATCACGGCTTTGAACGGCGCGTTTATTAGTGACAGTTCCCACACCCACGCAGGGGAAGACGGTGGCAGGGGGGGGGGGCAGATTCAAATTCTGCGGTTGTGATAACCACAGGAAACTCAGATGTGACAACGTTTGGCACGCCGAAACACAGAAAGCAACAGCAATAGCCGCGGACAGATGGACGCGGACGATTTCGAAGTCGCTTTTTAGGTTATTTAGCGCTGCAAAAAAATTTAAACTTTTTTTTTTTTTTTTTTTTTAAGAAAGACGACGGCATGTTCATCTGCTCAACTGGACGCAGCCAACGCAGCCACCTATGTGACTAATTCAGACCAACCACAGGTGGTCTCCACACTGACGTCAGTCAAGGCGGAGTTTCGCTTTCTCCACAAAACGCGTCGTTTTACGTCATCTAGGTCCATACTACGACTTAGTCGGAGTGTGTTTCCGCAGCTCCCAGCTTAGGCAAGGGCCACTCACTGGCTAAGCCCAAAGCCACAGACAGGGCCTCTGGGTAAGGCTGCCGGCACCTTCTAACCTGAATACAGGACACAAAGGCTGTGACACACACACGTCAAGATGACCAAATTGTTGTTGATGTGAATGTGTAATTTTATTTTTTAATTAATAGTGCCGGTTATTTATTAAGTCAATCACATTTGTGGCACACAGTCATCACAGTCCAAGCTAATTTAGGTACATTTTTTGAAAAAATGCTTTAAATAATTACATTTTTTTTTTTTTTTTTTTTTTAATATGGGCTTAATATAGCCTACATACAACCTGACCTTAGCTCTAGGAGGTCCATCTACATAAAAGGCTTGTGTGTGCGGGGGGGGGGGGGGGCGGGGCAACAGGGCTACTTAGCAGTACTTACAAACTGCTAAGTAGCCCTGTTTCTCCTTCACCCGAAGCGATCCTGGTTCGAGGAGCACTTCCTTTCCGTTACGAGTTTTAAATAAGCCCGTTTCTATGCGGATCCCGGCTCGCTCCCGCCGGAAGCGCTCGTGCAGAAATAATGGAAAGGGCCCCCGCACACCAGTCAATCACCGTTCTGACCGGACTTCCATGGCATCCTGTGTATAAATGCCGCGATTAAACAAAATGTGCAGGGAGTGGGGAAACACAGGTGGCCCAAAAACACTGTCTTATTGATTCATGATCGGGTGAAGTAATTATCCAATTATTATCGCACAGCATGGGCATAGATTAAGAACGATATTGAAAAAGTTACCGCTGACATTGTGAGATTACCTAGTCAAAGCAAAGGGGCAAGTCATTTCTATTGTACCACCATCACACCTGGACCACCCACTTTAATTTAAACCATTTAAATATTGGTAAAATTAATCCTCGGGGATCGTCCAGGCTGACAGAGTAAAACAATTTCAAATAAGCTACATGTGGAAAGAAATATATATATATACAATTTGCTTAATGCATTGAGTCCTGTGAAATGCACGAGCACCAGACAACATCTTGGAACCAGGAAACGCCGAGAACACGGGCTAGTTCGGAGACTGTCGTCACACAGCCTGAAAAAAGAGCAAATCCCCCCTCCACAACCTAACACACTCACACACACTCACGGGTTTATAGCCAAGAATGACACAAGACTGGCACTAGGCGAGGTTAAGGGCGACTGAGGAAAAACAATGAAGACCTAACCTCCACACTGCCGGTCACCATGGCTATGGGAATAAGCTCCCAGAATGCTAATTAGCCACGGGGTGCTTTTGGCCAAGAGAGATTTGGAACTGGAGAGCAGCTTAGAGACAATGGGCATTATCGCCCCCACTGGGAAACACAAATACGGTGATCGAGTCCGCGGAGTGAAGGCTGGTGCTGGGTGGCACGTGCGGCACCACTGTAAACGTCGTGTCTTTGAGAGAAATGCTTTTTTTTTGGGCGGGGGGGGGGGGTATGGGGGGGGTTAACAATTAATTGGTTTTCAGTGATCAATGAAAAGGTGCAAAAGTGTGCATGAGTCGTGTCTTAAACATTCGAAATTACAATCAACCAGACACCGAAGCAGTGCCTTGCCCGGTGACACTACGAAGAAGAATGCCCAACCCAATGACAACCTTCCCAAGATCAAATAACAGGTGGCGTTTCTGAACTGAGTTTCAAAACGGCAATGTGGTTCCTAACACAGTACCGTATTGCCACCATAAAAACGAAACGACCTAATGCGTATCTAGCCTATAACAATGACGCTTTTATCACTCCACAATACCAAATTAATGATAACTATTAGAGCGGTCGTGTTCACTGTGAATGTCATTGGTCGCTGTCAGTGTCAGAGTGGCAACGTGCTTACAGTTTCTAAGAAAAAGCGCGATGGGTGAAAACTGACGCAACGAATAAAAAAGAATGCCTTTGGTAGAACAACTGCCTTAGAGAGATACGGTAGTTGTATACAGCGGACTGTCCCATTCGCTTTTTCTAAACAAACATGTGGCTTGTGGGACAAACAACGCGTTGCCAAGACTCCTGCAGTCCACGCACAGACAGCAAACACCAACCGTTCCCTGCGAAGTATACCGCCTTTCCCCCTGTGCCAATCCCATTTCACCCCCAGGACCGTTTCCCCCAGTGCCCCTGTGCTTCTACGAACCATTCAAACGATCGAGAGTGAATCCAGTCAGTTTGACAATTCTAGTGCTATTAGCCTTACTCCATCTTCAACTTATTAAGTGGTAAACTCTTATCAATCACAGTTGGGTGACGTGGCGAGATTCTGGGTGTAACGCAACCAGTCACGCTTCCGATTCCACCCACATATTATAAATGGAAAGACCATCTATCTTGGGAATTTCTCGGATTCCGCGAACCGGAGAATGAAAGCAGAATTTCGTATCATTCTCCATCAACCGCGCGTGCAGTGCTTACATTTCCACCATTTTATTCCGTCCTTAATACATCTTTTGACTGTTGGACATTCAGAACAGTCTATCAAAAGTTAGGAATGCAACGGGCCGGTCGGGAAGTCGGGAGTAGATCACGACCACTGATCAAACACTGTTCAAAACCTGTGCATCGTGGAACCTACCACTAGTAGCCTATGAATAATAACCAGCCGTGTGTTACACTGCGATTGAGATATGTGAAGTATCAGCAAGATGGATTCACCTTTCTGAAACCTCCAGCGACCCACGGCAATTCCTGCACAATTTATTGCAGTTAGAGACACGGTAGCGAACCATCAATCTATATGACGGTCAAGGATTTCTGAAATACATCAATTATATGTCCAATCATATAGCTTGGAAACCTGCATAAACCCAGCTCGTTACGCGCCGTTCCATTTATTTTTTTTGTTCGCGTGCAGTGCTTTGTATTGGTAAACATGCAACGAACGCATCGTTGTTGGAGACAGTCAATTGCATTCGGTCCACAAATACAGAATGTGCGAGGGCAGGGGCCAACAAAGACATTAATCCAAATGTGCCTGGCTACCTACAGTAACGCAGCTAGCTAGTTGACTTTTCCCGACATAAGCAACGACTCAGTACATAGTATTTCAGCTCGAACTGCAATGCATTCACTTCACGTGAACAGGTAGGCTAGTTAACTACCTAGCTGGCCAGATGGCTCACCGGAGAACATCGCTTTCACAATATTGCATTTGATCAAATTAGCAGGCGAACACAAGATAGCTTGCAAGACAGCCAGTCACAGCTGACGCGTATCCAGCTACATGCACGTTAGCTAGCGTTAACGTTAGCAGTGTAACTACACAAAACATATTTCTCGCTGAAAACGGTGAGTGTTACAATGTTTCATAGCTAACTAGCTAACGTGTGCTTACCTGACAATCCAACTTTGTAGAAGTGCAGTGAGACACGTTGTAAGAGGAACGATCAAGCACGCTAATCTTAAACAAGCGCACATTATAGCAAGCTGACTATCATACGGTTGTTTGTGGACGAGCAACACGAGTAACGTCGTCTAGCAAAATAAAATTACTTAAAAAAACAACTTACTTTTGTGTTTTCCAGAACCCCATGACTGTTTAGCGAGACTCGGACTCCGAATAATGGCCCTTCCTGCCGACTTCAAAGCATCCATACTTTATAATCCAAAAACAGGGTAAGAAGAGTCCACCCAGCGCCGGCTTTCGTTGACCGCAGCTCGAGGAACTGTACACTCTGCCACGCTCACTCTCTCAAACTTTTTAGGTTTCTCTTCTTTTTTTTCCTCCTTTTAAAAAGTCACCCGAGTCGGAGGATTATCACGTTTCGCCCCACATGGGCGGTGTTATTTATGTAAATCAACGGGATAATGTACATGACGTGTGTCTACTAAAGTTGTAATATCCGAGTATCCGCTGGAGGGAGTCCACCGATGTGCTGTTGTAAGGAACTAATAACACGCCGAGTACGGCGTCGTTCGACAGTTCTGCGTGCGTGATTTTGTTGAGAGGCATATAAAATAATTGTCTTATGTATACTGCGCGATTTTACTCCACGATTATCTGAAATAATCCACACGTCAACAAAAGACACTGACCAGCATCGACAAATTGTCTTTGATATTAAGTTGATAACTTGCTTGTAATAAGAATGAAAACACACGGTTTTTCTTGTTTGTTTTTTTGTTTGTTTGTTCACAAACACAATTCAATGTCACTATCTGTTTAGTGTGAGCCTCTCGTATTACACTGATCTGAACTCGTGAAGTGAAGAAACGTGTTGCTTTGAACATTTTTTAAGACTATTGAAGACGGCCCGGGCAATAACCACTGAACACCCCGCGGAGGAGTATTCCTGTTGCGCACTCTCTCCAGTAAAAGCTTGACCCGTTGAAAACTAACAGATGTCAGTTGGCTTTCTAGAAGAAAACGACCGATCGCACGGGACATTAGATTTATCTCCGATGAACACTGGCGTCCAAAGACTGCACTATAGGCCACTGCTTGTACTACAACCTGGATTGGCTCAAACTGTTATGTAGCTGGAGCTAGCAGCCTGGGCATTGCCATACAGCTGGAGAAGGCACTCTAATCTGTCAGCACCCGTGGCCTTGCAGCCTATAATACAATAGTCTATTGTGCTCTGTTATTATTCAGGTTCGCAACAGGACAGGTCTTCTGCGATGTTTTTTTTTTCTTCTTCTTTTTTTCTTTCTTTTTTTATTAATAAATGTTTTTAATGTTCACAATATCATAATACGGACGTACATTCAAAACCTTGATCTCATCCAACGACTGCATCTGTTTTGTATACCTGTATAGTTCTGCTCAAACCTGAACAGAGACCTCGAAAAAAAAACCACACTCTCGGGTTCCCCAATCCCCAAATCATTGTTTTAAAAAGATAGTTTTTACAGTGCTGGCACCATGCCCCAGGATTGCTGGCATGCTCGTGGTTGAGACTTTGCCCGGATATACACGGTGGGCATACTTCGGTAGAAAGTCGTTTTTTTTGGTTGAGACTGTGCAGCGCGACAAGGTCTGTGGAGGTAACCATGTCACTATACTTGGAAGGAGGCTGTTGAGTTTTTCAAATGTAAGTTTTTTGGCACTTTGAGCACCACAAAAATTGGTCCCCGTTGAGGTCCGTTGTATCAAGGTGAGCTGCAGTGGATATCAAAGAAAGCTCATCGAATCTTAGTGAAACTACCTGGATGGATAGGTTAAGTGGAAACATGGTTGCATCAAAATTGTTTTTGGCAAACTGCCCCTGTAAGTTGTCACTTTGTCTCCGATCGATGGTGTGTGTGTGTGTGTGTGTGTTTGTGTGCGCGCGCGTGAGAGTGTGTGTGTCAATGTGTGAATGCGCACGCGTGCGAGACTGAGTGTGTGTGTGTGTGTGTGTGTGTTTTATGCTCACTTGCCTATCACCCAAGACAGTGTGACAGAGACTGTTGCGGACTGACCCCACAACCTCCTCTTCTCCATTTTGTTCTGCACGAATGCCTTTGGGAGCCTCAAGAAAATAGAAGCCTACGAAGTGGGGGGGGGGGGAGGGGGTGTATTTTTCGAAAAACAGAACCAGCCTAGCATGACTACCTTAAATCCAGAGGCCCATGTGAGTGTAACGGGGGTATTCTTCATCAGAAAAAGCCCCAACGGGGCCGGGGGGCAAACGCAGCTCCCTGATAACCAAAATGTGCCCGCCAAAGAGTCTCAAAGATGGGATGGGGGGGCGGGGGGGGGGCGCTTGGGGGGTTGAGCAGCATGTTTACCCGGTCTGGAATGGGCAGAGTAGGAAAGGTTTTCCGGTAAGTTCCGCACAAATAGCGCACTAAATCAGGGTTATACAATTACGACTTCCAAGGGGACCCACTTTTTTTTTTGTTTTTTTTTTTCACGGCACACAAACCGAACATTTCCCACATACTGTAGTAGTAGATGTGTTGCACTCACGGGTAAACAAAGATGCCCTTTGAAAGCATGCCCGTTTTTTTATTATTCTATTTTGTCATTATAGTGTGAGATATACTGTTACCGTTCAGATGGATGGAGACCTGGACGGTCTTTAAAATAAATAGATAAAATAAAATAATACTTTTTGCCTCTTAATGATCACATGGCCATGATTGGTCACATTCGATGCTCTGGGTGCAAGTTGAAAGTTTCTGCCCTAAAAGGTTTAAATCGAGTCCAGAAAACTCCAGAAACACTTTACGAGCAGCTTAACAGGCCGTGTGAAATGGCTGCCACTTTCACCCCGTTCAGGTTCGCGCAGTGAAGAAGTGAAGAAACGCAGGCTTTTTGCCATCAAAGTGAGTAGTATTGTGTGCGGCGGTGTAATAAAATGTTTGGAGAACTGGGCTTGAACCCCGTGGCTGTTGGTTTGACCCGCCCCCCCCCCACCCCCCCACCACTCTCCCCCCCCTGTCGGGAGCCGCAGATGTACCCCCGAGCTAAGGTACTTAACCTGAGCACCTTCTATAAATATCCAGCCGTACAGATGGGACGCGTTTAAAAAGAATGTTAGCTATGCATGTTGCGCGTGCTAACGGCTGTCTGCTGGAGTTCTGGAGGTGTAAATATTTGAAAGGTGTTTTATGCTCTCCTCCAAACGGTGTGTGTGTCTCTCAGAGCACTGGCCGGACCCCGTTAGCTGCATCCCGCTGTGTTTGGTTTTGGGAGAGACGTGTGGCAGCACACATTTACACACCACACCTGGGGGATGTTTCTCTGGGAGAAAAAATAATAATAAAGCCCTCTTCTGACGGGATTAGTTTTATCCGCGGATGTGTGCTGTAATTGGAATTATTACTATTCCACTCCTGTGATCTTAATCCTGTCAAAATCTGCCATGTTGGAAATTTTTTTTCCTGGCTGCAAAGAAAATTTCCTGGACTCAACGACTTAGTTTTTTCTTTTTCTTTTTTTTGGGGGGGGGGGGGGTGGGTGTAGGTAACCAAGATCCTCTGGTAATACTAGTCCGGTGTGAATAGACATCAGTAATTTGCCACAAAATGTGCCACTTTTAAAAAAATAAATTTTCATAGCTACTGGAAGTTTCGATATCCAACATAGCAGTGTCAGTAATTGGGGTGGGGTTACTGTGAATTTTTTAAAATCCCGTCAGAACACTCCGCTGGAATTACCCACATAATAAGTAAAAAAAAAAAATACAGTACAGGACATCCTTTGGTAAAACCCATCCCGTCAGAATAGGGCTTAAGAATGGAGTGAGCAGGAACAAAACTTAAAATAAACCATCTAAGGAAAGACTCTGACTGAATACTGACTAACTGACGGCCAGATTTACTGGGCATTTATTACCTTACCTGAAATGCATGCGTGCGTGAGTGCATGACTGTGTGTGTGCGTGCGTGCGTGAGTGCATGACTGTGTGTGTGCGTGCGTGCGTGCATGACTGTGTGTGCGTGCGTGAGTGCATGACTGTGTGTGTGCGTGCGTGAGTGCATACCTGTGTGTGCGTGTACATGAGTGCATGCCTGTGTGTGTGCGTGCGTGCGTGAGTGCATGCATACATGCCTGTATGTGTGTGTGTGTGTGTGTGTGGCTGCTAATGCGTACGTGCACGTGTGACTGCATCGCTGCCTATGTGTGTGTGTGTGTGTGTGTGTGTGGCTGCATCGCTGCCTGTGTGTGTGTGTGTGTGTGTGTGTGTGACTGCATCGCTGCCTGTGTGTGTGTGTGTGTGTGTGTGTGTGTGTGACTGCATCGCTGCCTGTGTGTGTGTGTGTGTGTGTGGCTGCTAATGCGTACGTGCACGTGTGACTGCATCGCTGCCTGTGTGTGTGTGTGTGTGTGTGTGTGTGTGACTGCATCGCTGCCTGTGTGTGTGTGTGTGTGTGGCTGCATCGCTGCCTGTGTGTGTGTGTGTGTGTGTGTGTGGCTGCATCGCTGCCTGTGTGTGTGTGTGTGTGTGGCTGCATCGCTGCCTGTGTGTGTGTGTGTGTGTGTGTGTGGCTGCATCGCTGCCTGTGTGTGTGTGTGTGTGTGTGTGTGTGGCTGCATCGCTGCCTGTGTGTGTGTGTGTGTGGCTGCATCGCTGCCTGTGTGTGTGTGTGTGTGTGTGTGTGTGTGTGGCTGCATCGCTGCCTGTGTGTGTGTGTGTGTGTGTGTGTGTGTGACTGCATCGCTGCCTGTGTGTGTGTGTGTGTGTGTGTGTGTGGCTGCATGCCTGTGTGTGTGTGTGTGCGTGCGTGAGTGCATGCCTGTGTGTGTGTGTGTGTGTGTGTGACTGCATCGCTGCCTGTGTGTGTGTGTGTGTGTGTGTGTGTGTGGCTGCATCGCTGCCTGTGTGTGTGTGTGTGTGTGTGTGGCTGCATCGCTGCCTGTGTGTGTGTGTGTGTGGCTGCATCGCTGCCTGTGTGTGTGCGTGCGTGAGTGCATGCCTGTGTGTGTGTGTGTGTGTGTGTGACTGCATCGCTGCCTGTGTGTGTGTGTGTGTGTGTGTGTGTGTGTGTGACTGCATCGCTGCCTGTGTGTGTGTGTGTGTGTGTGTGTGTGTGTGTGTGTGACTGCATCGCTGCCTGTGTGTGTGTGTGTGTGTGTGTGTGTGTGTGTGTGTGTGTGTGGCTGCATCGCTGCCTGTGTGTGTGTGTGTGTGTGTGTGGCTGCATCGCTGCCTGTGTGTGTGTGTGTGTGTGTGGCTGCATCGCTGCCTGTGTGTGTGCGTGCGTGAGTGCATGCCTGTGTGTGTGTGTGTGTGTGTGTGACTGCATCGCTGCCTGTGTGTGTGTGTGTGTGTGTGTGTGTGTGTGTGTGTGTGACTGCATCGCTGCCTGTGTGTGTGTGTGTGTGTGTGTGTGTGTGTGACTGCATCGCTGCCTGTGTGTGTGTGTGTGTGTGTGTGTGTGTGTGTGTGTGACTGCATCGCTGCCTGTGTGTGTGTGTGTGTGTGTGTGTGCAAGCGAGACGGCGCGTCGTGTTTCCGTCTGAGCCCCGTCACCGGCGCCGGAATCTCGGAGAGCCGGGTTTGCGGAATGCGGCCCTCCTGAGCCGTCAGCGAGGAGGGACGGGACGGGGGAGAGGAGACGGAACACACACACGCGCCGAAGATCAGAGGAGGAGGCGCCGTCGCCGTCTGAGCTGCCGTGCGGCAGAGAACCACAGCCCCGCACCGGGACCGGGGGGGGAGGGGGGCGCAGCTAGCGGGAGAGGCGCATTCTAGAATTTTGTTAAAAACTAAAGCATTTGAAAAGTCGTACACACACACACACACACACACACACACACACACACACACACACACACACACACACTGATGCAGTCTCTGTTTCTGACACACGTGCACACGTACGCACACACACACACACACACGCACACACTGATCCAGTGTCTGTCTCTCACACACACTCATGCACGCACACACATGCATACACACACACACGCATGCACGCACACATTTAGTCTCTGTCTCTCACACGCACGCGCGAGCCATTTTGTCCAGGTTTCAAGGTTTCGCTCCAGCACTTTGGAACACACTGCAGTCTGAACCGAGATGTTTACTGGTCCAAGGACAAAAGAGAACATAATGCTGCTGCCCCTTATCGCCGCTCCCAAGCGATCGCAACAAAACAGACACAGCCCCGGTGCTTCCTTCCGAATTCCAAACCCGTAGGCCACTCCACAGCCGAGCCTGAACTTCTTCGCCTTCTCGAAGTTTGTGGTTTTGTCTAGCGTATCTAAGACAACAGGAATATCACGCTTCGACAGTTGCATTTTTTGTAGGTAGAGTGAAGCTTTAAGTGGTTATATGTATACGTGTCTACAAGATCCCCACAGAGAAGTGATGAAGAAACTCTTTCATTTGACTTGAACTGGATTCCACGTTGAATTTTTAGTCCATCAGCCACACATTATCTACAGCTATAATTTTATTTATGTATTTACGCCCATAGAGACATCAAAATCCAGAAGATTCATATAGTTTCTATGGTTTAAATACTGATTATACAGCTGGATGTTTGTTCAAGTAATTTTGGTTCAGCCCCTTTGCCCAAGGGTACTACAGCATTGCCCAATCTTGGACTTCAAACCTGAAACCTGAGTTACAGCCCCATTTCTCTTACCAATATACTGCACTGCTGTCTGAAACCTGGATTACAGGCCCATTTCTCTTACCACTATACTGCACTGCTGTCTGAAACCTGGATTACAGGCCCATTTCTCTTACTACTATACTGCACTGCTGTCTGAAACGTCTTAGTTACAGCCCCATTTCTCTTACCAATATACTGCACTGCTGTCTGAAACGTCTTAGTTACAGCCCCATTTCTCTTACCACTATACTGCACTGCTGTCTGAAACCTGGATTACAGGCCCATTTCTCTTACTACTATACTGCACTGCTGTCTGAAACCTGGATTACAGGCCCATTTCTCTTACTACTATACTGCACTGCTGTCTGAAACGTCTTAGTTACAGCCCCATTTCTCTTACCAATATACTGCACTGCTGTCTGAAACGTCTTAGTTACAGCCCCATTTCTCTTACAACTATACTACACTGCTGTCTGAAACGTCTTAGTTACAGCCCCATTTCTCTTCCAACTATACGACACTGCTGTCTGAAACGTCTTAGTTACAGGCCCATTTCTCTTACCACTATACTACACTGTTGTCTGAAACCTGGATTACAGGCCCATTTCTCTTACCACTATACTACACTGCTACCATTAGGGTTCCTCCCTCCGCCCCGAGCCGCTATTTGTTTTCTAAAAGGGCACTGGCGTGTTTCATATCCGTCTCCTTTAACTTTCCTGTAAAATGTGAGCTATTCAAAGATGGCATTCTTGTTCGTTTTCTGGCCTCTGTTTGAAAAGGTCAGCCTTTCCTGTGCGTAGGGGTCAGTTTGAAAGAGAGGGAGGGAGGGAGGGAGAGGGGGAAGGAGAAAAGAGAATTGTGAATTTAAATTTATTGATCTACTGTTCACACAAAAATGTATATACATATCAATATCAAGAAGGTATTAAGGAGCCTTAAATTAAGCATCATTAAAACAGCCTCAGAATAGTTTGTTAGAGAAGCAGGGTTGGTGGGTGGGGGGTCGAGGGCAAAGGAGAGATAGATAGACATTGCATGTGTTTGCGTGTGAGAGTGTGTGTGTGTGTGTGCACGTGTGTGTGTGGGTCTGTGTAGGTGTTTGTGTGCGTGCGTGTGTGTAGGTGTGTGCGCGTGTACATGTGTGGGGGGGGTGTGCGTGCATGAGTGCGTGTGTGTGCACGTGCATGTGAGTGTGTGTGTGTGTGCATGTGAGTGTGTGTGTGTGTAGGTGAGTGTGTGTGTCTGTGTGTGTGTGCATGTGAGTGTGTGTGTGTGTAGGTGAGTGTGAGTGCGTGCGTGTGTGTGTGTAGGCGGGTGTGTGTGTGTAGGTGAGTGTGTGTGTGTTTCAGGATTATAAAGGAGCCTGTCACAAAGGTAATCCTAAGAGCACTGCCATCCCTCCGATTTCTGTCAGGCAAAAAAAAAAAAAAAATTTTCTCTTGGGGCCTGCAGAGAGGAAACAGATAAAGGTGAAGAGGAAGTACATTATGAGTCCGTACTGGGGCGTGTACAACAGCAGAAAGTACAACAGGCCGTCAGTCAGTCGAGCGTACCGGGGTCAGGCCACAGGCCCAAATCTCTCCTCTCTAATCCCAAAGCCGCCTCAGCGCTCAAGGGAAAGATCCTCCTCTCTCAAAGGCCAGTCTGCCTTAACTCTGCACTTCACTGTTTACCCGTCGTCTCCTTTCAAACGCGAGAAACCCAGCCGGTTAATTAAAGTTTTATCATCGCGACAACCGCACCGGGAGACGGAAAATACATACGGCTCCACCACTCAAAAAGAAAGAAGAAGAAAAAAAGCGACCTTCCATTTCGGAACCTTCTCCCGTCTATAAGAAAGAAAAAGAAAAAGGAAAAAAAATGTCGGAGCTGTTCTCTGCTTTTGTGTGTCAAGTTTGTGTTCACAGCTCGTGTGATCAATGGCTGTGACGTATCAGACTTCTCCAAATGCACCTCTCATCTTCCTTTCCACAAGATGACACTTTTGTAGCCCCGCACAAATTCAGAAGTTCCCTCCGACATCTTATATATAAGAAATAATTGTAGGAGCGCGAGGCAAAGACGGGGGGGGTCGGGTGTTTTGATGTTTTGATCGACCCGTCACAGCAACCGCTTCCCTGACTAAGGCCGGCCGAACCCGGAGAAACGGCGGGAAAAAAAAGCGGAAGTTTGCGCGTGAAATCATCGATACGGCCGCCAAGTCTCTGTGGGATACTCTTCACAGATCTAAGCCTTTGTAGCTTCCGGCTCTACACGCCTGAAGAGTAAGAGGACTAAAAGGGGGGGGGGGGGGTTATGGGTGGGGGAAGTGATCACAGCACTAATTTTGTTTCTTATTTATATAACCGGTTAGGCGGCCGACTGATAACCGAGTTAAACAGAGGACAGGACATCGGAGGACAGGAGTCTCGTCTTTTTGCTTCGCTGGGCTCTTTGGCCGTCCGACAGAGACCAGGGCGACTGAAACATTGCGGTTTTTTTTTTTTTTCTTCCGTCGCACCGCTGCTTGGTAACTTGAGCAGAAGCGTCACCGGCAGATCTTCTCTCACGACGCGAGAGTTCGCGGCTGTCGCGGGCCGCTCCTTCTCGCGGAGAGGAACAGCCCGTTTCGCAACGCGAGCCGTCGCCTCAACGGTCTGCCGGCCGGCCCGTTTGTTACATTTCCCAGCAGTGCGATAATAAGCAGATGCTCGTATCCACGGTGACTCACGCCAATTTACATTCGTTTTATGTAAAAAATAAAAATCGAATCTAATCTCAATCGACCCACGACCCTGCGAATCAAACCTGCTAAGACCCAGAGTGCATTATGCCCCACAGCCACCCTCTCAGGTGTGCACACGAAAAAAAACAAAACGTTTCTCATTGTTCCATAGAACGCTAATGGGATTATTCAGGACTACTCAAAGGGTCAAATGCACGGGCGCTAGTACACTAGCGTCCTGGATGTCCTGGGGGTCACATCCAGGCTTTTAATTGGTACACCCCTGTGAATTGGTAGGTTCCCCTCCCTTAGTATGCGATCGAAGCACGCGATGTCAGCCGCTGCTTCTCATTGTATGGCGGTTTCCCTCTGATTTTGGCGCTTCACGTGCAGCCCTGCCAACCTGATTGACCGGCGGGAGGCGCCCTCGTCCCCCCAGCTGACTGGACCAGCGTGAGGTCGGAGCGAAGGGCACGTTGCCCCGGTGAAGTTGACAGGTACGGTTGCCATGGGAACGGTCGTCAATGGCGCAGCCTGGAGTTGATTGCAGTGCAGTGTGGGGCTGCATCCATGCACTCAGCAGGGCGAACCACCCAGATTACCTGAAATTGGCTCTTTTTTTGGGGGGGGGTTGGGGGGGTGCTAGCTGGTGCTCCTGATTAGTCCAGTTGTCCAAACTGGCTCCTGGAGTGCTTCGAACCCGAAAACATCTCCCTCACCGCCCCCATCCCCCTCCCAAATGTGTGCTGCCTACTGGGTTCCCACTGCAGGGGACGGTACACTTGGCCTTTTATAACAAAAAAATGGAAATTGTAACAACCCCCCCACCCACTCCCCTGCAACAAAAAAAAATAAAAAAACAAGATCATGGAAAACTTAAAACCGAGTTCTGAGCAGGATCACAGAAAAGCCAGGAACAATTGATGGAAGGTGGGGGGGGAGGGTGACTGCGGTTTCTTTTTTTTTGGGGGGGGGGGCGGGCAAATTGGCCTTAATCACGCTATGGGCTAATTGTAGATAAATTGAGGAATTGATGGGTAGGTCCTCGGCCCACTGTGCTAACAGACCGCTGGATTAGCGCACGTTAGCCTGCTTTCTCACCAGGAAGCCAAGCTCGTCCATTCCGCAGAAATTTCCAAATGCCCGAAGTGGTGATTTCCTCCTCCTCCTCCTCCTTCCCCCCCCCCCCCCCCCTCCAAGAGCTCTGGACCAATTATTTTCATAAGGTTGAACGGAAGCCTGTCATCTTTGGAACATTTTTTTTTTTTTTTGTACATCCCTTTAAAAAAATTAAAATTCAAATCAGCAGCAAAGGAAACGTAAGACCTTGGGGGAGGGGAGAGGGGACGAGTGACAAGGGGGAAAAAAAAATCCCATTCCTGAACCCTCCTATTCCACTTAACGTTGTTTGCAGAGCATCAGCGATCAGTACAAGACAAAAAAAAATTTAAAAGACAGGCTTGCGTTTTGCCTGCCAGAGATGGAGAACGAGAATAAACATGCAAGTGCTGAAGCCCGTCTGTGGATCGCGCCTTTACAACTGTGGAGGAAAAGCATCAATTCTGTCCCTCGGTCCCTCTGTACCCCCACCCTCAACCAGCACCCCAACCCCCACCCGCACCCCCACCCCCACCCCCACCGCATTGTTCGCCGAACCACGGCTCAGCTGCCAATTAGGTTACAGTCAGACGACAGAGCAGAGCTGACCGCGTTCTCTCTCGTTCAGCTTTCTGTCTGAAGACCGCCCCCCCCACCCCCCACCCCCGACCCCACTCAAGCAAACCGCTGACAGAACAGCTTCATGTGTAGGCTGAGTTAATATCGGGCGGGGGGGGGAGGGGGGGAGGTGGGGCAATACAAAAAGAAACAAAGATAATTGACTTCACCTTTTGTTTGGCTAGCGTAGGCTAAAGATCAGTGGAATCGCAGGTTACTCCGATACCGTCTGTGACCGTTGCTGGGAAAAGGTATCAGTGTAGCACAGTGGGTAAGGAACTGGGCTTGTAACCGAAAGGTCGTAGGTTCGATTCCCGGGTAGGACACTGCCGTTGTACCCTTGAGCAAGGTACTTAACCGGAATTGCTTCAGTGTATATCCAGCTGTATAAATGGATACAATGTAGAAATGCTATGTAAAAGTTGTGTAAGTCGCTCTGAATAAGAGCTGCTAAATGCCTGTAATGTAAATGTACAGTGTGTGTGTAGGTGTGTGCGCGCGTACATGTGTGGGGGAGGCGTGCGTGCATGAGTGTAAAAATGTAAAGTGTGACTGCTGCTTATGTTTTGGCTGCTAAATGCCTGTAATGTAAAGTGTGACTGCTGCTTACGTTTCGGCTGCTAAATGCCTGTAATGTAATGTAATGTAAAGTGTGACTGCTGCTTACGTTCTGGCTGCTAAATGCCTGTAATGTAATGTAATGTAAAGTGTGACTGCTGCTTACGTTCTGGCTGCTAAATGCCTGTAATGTAATGTAACGTGTGACTGCTGCTTACGTTCTGGCTGCTAAATGTCTGTAATGTAATGTAAAGTGTGACTGCTGCTTACGTT
>NC_049201.1:77590978-77595978 GCF_013347855.1 Anguilla anguilla | reverse complement strand
CAGTCAGGATCTGTCCAATCACACGGTCTCTCCAATTAACCAATCAACCAATCTAACGCACGCGACAGAGCACAGTCAGGATCTGTCCAATCACACGGTCTCTCCAATTAACCAATCAACCAATCTAACGCACGCCACAGAGCGCAGTCAGGATCTGTCCAATCACACGGTCTCTCCAATTAACCAATCAACCAATCTAACGCACGCGACAGAGCACAGTCAGGATCTGTCCAATCACACGCTCTCTCCAATTAACCCATCAACCAATCCAACGCACGCGACAGAGCGCATTCAGGATCTGTCCAATCACACGCTCTCTCCAATTAACCAATCAACCAATCTAACGCACACGACAGAGCACAGTCAGGATCTGTCCAATCACACGCTCTCTCCAATTAACCAATCAACCAATCCAACGCACGCCACAGAGCGCAGTCAGGATCTGTCCAATCACACGCTCTCTCCAATTAACCAATCAACCAATCCAACGCACGCGACAGAGCGCAGTCAGGATCTGTCCAATCACACGCTCTCTCCAATTAACCAATCAACCAATCCAACGCACAAAAAAGAGAACAGTCAGGGAGGCAGGGGGATCTGTCCAATCACACACTCTCTCCAGTTAACCAATCAACCAATCCAACGCACACGATAGAGAACAGTCAGGATCTGTCCAATCACGCGCTCTCTCCAATCAACCAATCACCCAATCCAACGCACGCAACAGAGCACAGTCAGGCAGGAGGATCTGTCCAATCACACACTCTCTCCAATTAACCAATCAACCAATCTCAATCAGGGACAGAATCTGACCTGCACGGCAATGCACACGACAGAGAACTGTCAGGCAGGGGGATCTGTCCAATCACGCTCTCTCCCCAATTAACCAAGTTAATGAAATTTAAAAGGCTTCCCTGGCAACAGGAACACGCAAGGTTCATGAAAGTGTGTGTGTTTGCGTGTGGGTGTGCGCGTGAGTGTGTGTATGTGTTTGTTTGTGTGTAACTTGCCTCAAGGTGCAGACTTGATTCTTGGGTAAAAGTCACACCTGCCTCATTAAAGCCTGCATCTGAATTCTGAGTGAAGCTCTAAGCCTGAGAGAGCATCAATTCTGTATGAAACCAACCCTGAGTCACACGAGACAGCAGAGAGAGACAGAGAGGGAGGGGGGGAGAGAGAGAGGGAGAGAGAGAGAGAGAGAGGGAGAGAGAGAGAGAGAGAGAGAGAGAGGGAGAGACAGAGAGAGAGAGGGAGAGGGGGGGAGAGAGAGAGAGAGAGCGAGAAAGAGACAGAGAGAGAGAGGGAAAGAACGACAGCAGAGAGACAGAGAGAGAGAGGGGGAGGGGGGGGAGAGAGAGAGGGGGAGGGGGGAGGGAGAGAGAGAGGGAGAGACAGCAGAGAGAGACAGAGAGAGAGAGGAAGAGATGGCAGAGAGAGACAGAGAGAGAGAGGGGGCGGGGGTGAGAGAGAGAGGGAGAGAGAGAGAGACAGAGAGAGAGAGGGAGAGACAGCAGAGAGAGACAGAGAGAGAGAGGGAGGGGGGAGAGAGGGAGACAGACAGAAAGAGAGAGAGAGCGAGAGCGAGCGAGAAAGAGACAGAGAGAGAGAGGGAAAGAACGAGGGAGAGAGAGAGACATCAGACAGAGACAGACAGAGAGGGAGACGCTGGAGTGTGTGTGTGTGTGTGTGCGTGTGTGTGTGTCGGACCTTGCGCGATCTCCAGCTGCCTCTTGGCGTCCCCCAGCGCGGAGAACAGGTCCAGTTTGATGCGGGTCTCGGCGCTGAGGCTGTTCTCCAGGTGCTGAGTCTTATCCTGCATGGCCGACAGGGCCGCCATCAGCACCTCTGTGTCCTTCTCATTCTCCTTATATTTACACAGCTCCTGCATGGGGGGGAGAGAGAGGGAGGAGGGAGAGAGAGAGAGGGTGAGAGAGAGAGAGAGGGAGAGAGAGAGAGAGGGAGAGAGAGAGAGAGAGGGAGAGAGAGGTTCTCATGAAGTTCAGCAGCCCTGCGTAAGCAGGTGATTGGGTTGATGATCACAGGCCAGGCCGTACAGGTGGAGGTGTGTGTGTGTGTGTGTGTGTGTGTGTGTGTGGGGGGGGGGGCTGCAGGTGACCTGGGGCTCACCTGGACCTTCATATCCAGCTCTCTGATCTGTTCTTCTTTCAGCTTGATGTCCATGGTGAGCTTCTTACACTCCGACTCCAGCTCCCGAATACGCGTCCGCAGACTCTCTGTGCACTCTCCCCTGTGGGGGCGGGGACAGAACATCAGCATCACAGTACTCTCCCCTGTGGGGGCGGGGACAGAATGTCAGCATCACAGTACTGTCCCCTGTGGGGGCGGGGACAGAATGTCAGCATCACAGTACTGTCCCCTGTGGGGGCGGGGACAGAACGTTAACGTGTGGCGCAGTAGTGTAAGTGCCGTGTTATGTTAGTGTAGGTGCAGTGTAGTGCAGGTGTAGTTCATGTGTAGCACAGGTGCAGGTCATGTGTAGCGCAGGTGTAGAGTGTGTGTAGGGAAGATGGAGGGTGTGTGTAATGTAGCAGTAGTGTAGGTGCAGTGTAGTGCAGGTGTAGTTCATGTGTAGCGCAGGTGTAGGGCGTGAGTAGTGCAGATGCAGGGCGTGTGTAACGCAGGTGTAGGGTGTGTGTAGGGAAGATGGAGGGTGTGAGTAGCGCAGATGCAGGGCGTGTGTAGCGCAGGTGTAGGGCGTGAGTAGCGCATGTGTAGGGTGTGTGTAGGGAAGATGGAGGGTGTGTGTAGCGCAGGTGTAGGGTGTGTGTAGGGAAGATGGAGGGTGTGTGTAGCGCAGGTGTAGGGTGTGTGTAGGGAAGATGCAGGGCGTGTGTAGCGCAGGTGCAGGGCAGGTGTACAGCATGTGCAGCGCAGGTGTAGGGTGTGTGTAGGGAAGATGGAGGGTGTGTGTAGCGCAGGTGTAGGGTGTGTGTAGGGAAGATGGAGGGCGTGTGTAGCGCAGGTGTAGGGTGTGTGTAGGGAAGATGGAGGGTGTGTGTAGCGCAGGTGTAGGGTGTGTGTAGGGAAGATGGAGGGTGTGTGTAGCGCAGGTGTAGGGTGTGTGTAGGGAAGATGGAGGGTGTGTGTAGCGCAGATGCAGGGCGTGTGTAACGCAGGTGTAGGGTGTGTGTAGGGAAGATGGAGGGTGTGAGTAGCGCAGATGCAGGGCGTGTGTAACACAGGTGTAGGATGTGTGTAGGGAAGATACAGGACATGTGTAACGCAGGTGTAGGGTGTGTGTAGTGCAGGTGTAGGGCGTGAGTAGCGCAGATGCAGGGCGTGTGTAACGCAGGTGTAAGGCATGTGTAACGCAGGTGCAGGGCGTGTGTAGCGCAGGTGTAGGGTGTGTGTAGTGCAGGTGTAGGGCGTGAGTAGCGCAGATGCAGGGCGTGTGTAACGCAGGTGTAAGGCGTGTGTAACGCAGGTGCAGGGCGTGTGTAACACAGGTGTAGGGTGTGTGTAGGGAAGATGCAGGACATGTGTAACGCAGGTGTAGGGTGTGTGTAGTGCAGGTGTAGGGCGTGAGTAGCGCAGATGCAGGGCGTGTGTAACGCAGGTGTAAGGCGTGTGTAACGCAGGTGCAGGGCGTGTGTAACACAGGTGTAGGGTGTGAGTAGCGCAGATGCAGGGCATGTGTAACGCAGGTGTAAGGCGTGTGTAATGCAGGAGCAGGGCGTGTGTAGCGCAGGTGTAGGGTGTGTGTAGTGCAGGTGTAGGGCGTGAGTAGCGCAGATGCAGGGCGTGTGTAACGCAGGTGTAAGGCATGTGTAACGCAGGTGCAGGGCGTGTGTAGCGCAGGTGTAGGGTGTGTGTAGTGCAGGTGTAGGGCGTGAGTAGCGCAGATGCAGGGCGTGTGTAACGCAGGTGTAAGGCGTGTGTAACGCAGGTGCAGGGCGTGTGTAACACAGGTGTAGGGTGTGTGTAGGGAAGATGCAGGACATGTGTAACGCAGGTGTAGGGTGTGTGTAGTGCAGGTGTAGGGCGTGAGTAGCGCAGATGCAGGGCGTGTGTAACGCAGGTGTAAGGCGTGTGTAACGCAGGTGCAGGGCGTGTGTAACACAGGTGTAGGGTGTGAGTAGCGCAGATGCAGGGCATGTGTAACGCAGGTGTAAGGCGTGTGTAATGCAGGAGCAGGGCGTGTGTAGCGCAGGTGTAGGGTGTGTGTAGTGCAGGTGTAGGGCGTGAGTAGCGCAGATGCAGGGCGTGTGTAACGCAGGTGCAGGGCGTGTGTAGCGCAGGTGTAGGGCGTGTGTAGCGCAGGTGCAGGGCATGTGTAACGCAGGTGTAGGGCGCGTGTAGCGCAGGTGCAGGTGTACCTGGACGCCGCCGCGAGCGCTACAGCCCTGGCCGCCGTGGCCTCCTCGGCCTTCTTGCGCTTCTTCTCCTCGGCGAGCTGCTTCTCTGCCGCCGCCCGCGCCTCCTGCTCCTGCTTCAGCCGCTTCTCCAGCTGCCCCACCGCCTGCTTGTCCTTCTGCTTGGCCTGGACCGCACTGTGGAGCCTGCACACACACAAGAGCCCGACGCACTAACCAGCAGCACTGACACACATAAGCACTGACCAGCAGCACTGACACTCAGGAGCCCAAGGCACTGACCAGCAGCACTGACACACAGGAGCACTGACCAGCAGCACTGACACACAGAAGCACTGACCAGTAGCACTGACACACAGGAGCACTGACACACAGCACTGACACTCAGGAGCACTGACCTGCAGTACTGACACACAGCACTGACACACAGGAGCACTGACCAGCAGCACTGACACTCAGGAGCCTGAGGCACAGACCTGCAGCACTGACACTCAGGAGCACTGTCCTGCAGCACTGACACTCAGGAGCACTGAGACACAGAAGCACTGACCAGCAGCACTGACATGTAGGAGCACTGACACTCAGGACCCCAAGGCACTGGCCAGCAGCACTGACACTCAGGAGCACTGACTAGCATCACTGACACTCAGAAGCAAGGAGCAGCAG
>NC_049201.1:77528478-77583478 GCF_013347855.1 Anguilla anguilla | reverse complement strand
AGAGCGCATTGCCCAATGCTGTGAACACACACACGCACACACACGCACACATACACACAAACACAGACAAACGCACACACACGCACACACACACAAACACAGACAAACGCACACACACGCACATGCACGCACACATACACACACAAACACATGCACACGCACACACACAAACACATGCACACGCACGCACACACACACCCACACACATATGCACACACACACACAAACAGGTGCAAACACACACATACGCACACATACACACACACACACCCCCCCCACACGTGCGCACACATACACACGCACACACACATACGCACACATACACACACAAACACATGCACACGCACGCACACATACGCACACACACCCCCACACGTGCGCACATACACACACACACACCCCCACACGCACGCACACATACACACACACACACCCCCACACGTGCGCACACATACACACACACACACTCCCACACGTGCGCACACATACACACACACACCCCGACACGTGCGCACACATACACACACACACACCCCCACACGTGCGCACACATACACACACACACCCCCCCACACGTGCGCACACATACACACACACACCCCCCCACACGTGCGCACACATACACACACACACACACACCCCCACACGTGCGCACACATACACACACACACCCCCCCACACGTGCGCACACATACACACACACACCCCCACACGTGCGCACACATACACAAGCACACTCCTCGTCTTGAGGAATTTGGCTTTTCATGCATCCAACTCCAGCCTCTCAGTGCACATAATCCATTAATATAATACACTGCATTAGGCTGCTCATAATGCTGAGCATGAAGACGCACGCTAGGCTACGCTTGGAGACGCATGCTAAGCTTGGAGACGCACACTAAGCTTGGAGACACACTCACGCCTGGCTTGCAGACTCACGCTAGGCTCGCAGACTCACGCTAGGCTTGGAGACTCACGCTAGGCTTGGAGACACACTCACGCCTGGCTTGGAGACTCACGCTAGGCTTGGAGACTCACGCTAGGCTCGCAGACTCACGCTAGGCTCGCAGACTCACGCTAGGCTTGGAGACACACGCTAGGCTCGCAGACTCACGCTAGGCTCGCAGACTCACGCTAGGCTCGCAGACTCACGCTAGGCTCGCAGACTCACGCTAGGCTTGGAGACTCACGCTAGGCTTGCAGACTCACGCTAGGCTTGCAGACACACTCACGCTAGGCTTGCAGACACATGCTAGGTTTGGAGAAGCAGGCTAAAGTTGGAAACACATGCTAGGCTACACTTGGAGACGCATGCTAAGCTTGGAGACGCGTGCTAGGCTACGCTTGGAGACGCACGCTAGGCTTGGAGACGCGTGCTAGGCTACACTTGGAGACTCACGCTAGGCTTGCAGGCATGCTAGGTTTGGAGAAGCAGGCTAAAGTTGGAGACACGTGCTAGGCTACGCTTGGAGACTCACGCTAAAGTTGGAAACACATGCGGACTGGTACTGTACTTACTCACAGACACGGCAAGCATCTCAGAGGCGACGCCTACATTCCACACAGGCGAACTGAGAGACGTACCTGTGTGCCACACGTACTGGACCCAAACGTAGGTGCTGGCGGCGAAGAACAGCCATTGGACGGGGATGAAGAGAAGGCATATGATGTCTGACGTAAACGCTACACAAACAAAAAATACTGAAAAGGCCTGCGGGGGGGGGGGGGGGGGGGGGGTGAGAAAAAAAAACAAAAACGCATATCTGTGTCAAAGAAGCCTCCCCAGCCACACACACTTCAACGCTTTACCTGAATCTTAAATACATCGATTTGCAAAACAACACATTTGCACATCAAAAAGAAAAAAAAAATCTGGCCAGAGTGATCTGAACTGCATCACTTATCTGAACCGTTCACACAAAAACAGATGCAGGTTTCATAACCGCATGAATGACCTCATTAGGATGACACTTGTCCACCTGGCTGCGTGCTCACTGTGTACCGGGCACTGTAGCTGTGGCTGCCTCTTCATTTTGCAGACACGTTTGCCACTCTTTCCCCTGCATGTGGGTGATACGCAAGCTACAGGCTTATCAACCTTTTAAGGAGTGAGGTCACAAAATACGCGATTGGAATGTTCTTGACCGAACGTTCCGATGCTGATGTCACAATCGCTACTGGTGACTGAAAGCAACGGAGTTCTGGAACACTGAGAATCAGAACGCATAGAATTAGGATTAGAAATATTCTGCATCATACAGTGGCTACGTCTCCACATGTAGCTGGTTAGCTGGTTTTGGTCAGCTAGCAAAGGGGGGGGGGGGATTCCTACAGCGCCCCCTACAGCACGGTATGTAAATACGGGCCAGGCCTCCAGCTCTCGCGTTTAGAAAGGACAAAATTTGTTTATGATTTTTGCATTAATTTCTGGGTATACACATTTGGAAAAGGCGAGTATCCATCCCCATCTTGCGGCTTAATTAAAATTCAATACATCAAGTGAATGCACGAGGTCTGTTGTTGTGGCTGCTTTTTGGCACCGCCGTAGGGGGTACATCACCGCATTACACAGTCAGGTGACTAAGCGCTGAACACATTCATCTTGTTGACTGGTGAGTCACGTGACAAAGAAAAAAAAATAATAAAAAAACAGATGGGACCCAAACGTGTGCGGGAGGCTGTGCCAGCCTGGCTGGGGGGGGGGGCACAATTGGCCGTAATGCCATCAGGGAGGGAGGAAGGGCTTCGGTAGTGCCCATCGCACAACAGTGCCTCCTGTGGTTGGTTTGGGTACTGCAGCCTGCCTACACCAGCTGTGGACATGGTGCGCTCCTCCAACACAACAACCGCGCGGCTTGGGGGGTGAAGCACGCAGCTCCGTCTCCCCCCCCCCACAATTATTTTCTGTTCTAAATACTGCTGAGGTAATTGTGTGTTTGTGCACGCCTTATTGTGAAAAATCTGTAAAAAGTTAACCAAAAAAAAGGGGGAATATTGGTGATACTGGCCAGCCTGATATCCTAAAACAGGTACCCAAGGCCCCTCAGCTGTCACGGTTGGCGACGGGGTGGGTGGTGGTGGAGGGGCGGGCGTTGTGAAGGTGGGCATTGTGGGGGGGGGGGGGGGGTTCTTTGCTTTGGCGGGACACACTCACCAGGCCCTGGTACCTGAAGGAGTCGTACACGCTCCGGATGAAGAGCCAGAGGGGCCAGAGGTACTCGAACCTGAACTCCAGCACAAAGTCCGCCAGCAGCACCAGCGCCCACACCACCAGGAACTTCAGATACAGGAACGTACTGCAGAGAAAGAGAGAGACACACACACACGCACACACACACACACACACACACACACACACACACACACACACACATTTTAAACTCCAGTTCAGACCACACTTACACGTGCCCCGAATGCCCCACATTTATTTTTAAATGTCACGGAAGCCTCAGACCGCGTAACTGCTCAATGTCAACGTCCATATATACATGTCAGAGTTTTCACATTGACTGTTAACTTGATGCACCTGTCTGTTTACACAAGAACATCAGAGCACTTACTCAGGGATATAACGGGCAGCACCTTCATAAGCTACTCAAAACTGTGCCCACACACACACAGATGCTGACACACACACCTACAGACACACACTAACACAGTCACACACAAACACACACACACATGCAGACAGACAGACACACACATACACACACACAGACAGGCACAGTCACAGACTCTGGTTCACTGCTGAACATCCCCTCAAACAAACTGGGGTACTTATTGACCTGCTCTGGTTCAGTTCAGCTCACCGACAACACATTACACTCAATTAGCATCTCATCTACACACAGCTCTGTGTTAATGCACAGAGGACTGTTAACACTGGGAAATGATACAGGATACATCACATTAAAACACAAACAAAGACCTGTATAAATGCGCAGTGAACCGTTAACATCAGGAAGAAGGCACATCACATTAACACACAAACAAAGACCTGTATAAATGTGCAGTGAACAGTTAACATCAGGAAGAAAGCACATCACATTAACACACAAAGACCTGTATAAATGTGCAGTGAACAGTTAACATCAGGAAGAAGGCACATCACATTAACACACAAAGACCCATAATGCACACTGAGCTCTTAAATGTCAAATGAACACTCACAGGAAGCTTCATTCTCCATCATTCACGCCAATGGATATCATGTAATGACCTTCTTCCCCAGCTTCCTGGGACCCCCCCTGTACCCCACCCCCCACCCCCCCCTCCAGTCCCCCCCCCCCCACAGCATTACAGCGGGGAGGTCTTTATGCAAGTTCAGCTGGGCCGTGCATCATCTAAATACTGGGCCAAAGTTTGCACCTGACGTAGACAAAGGAGAAACAAACTACAGGGTAAAAAAAAGCAAAAAGGCAAAAAGGCACCAGTCTCCACACCGTCTGAGACGGGACACTGAGGAGCACGCCGCTCCGGACGCAGGCGGGCACCAGGCGTAAAAGCCCGCGTGCCGAGCGCATCGTTTTAAACCCTGGTGCTGCTGCAGGAGATCAGTGGAAAACGTCCTGTGTCTTCTTTTGGGCTAAGCTGCTTAGCGTTGGCAGTAAGAAGATACGTTTGAGAGGCATTTATTCTGCCTTTGCCAAGATGCCCCCCCCCCCCACCACCCCCCTGCCACCCCACCACTGCCAGGTCTCCCCTCTCCGGCTCTCTCCTTCAGAAAACACAGCAGGATTACCAACCTCTCAAACCAGTCAGCGATACACACCACGCACTAATGCACAGCTTCCTATGTTAATGTAACACATCAATTCCTAATATTAACAGTTCCCCATGCATTAATAAAGGCTTTTCTATGAATATTTTGCACTGTTCTTTTTAAAGATGGCAGCACTAGGAGCAATGAATGGGGCGTGTAATGCAAACAGCAGATGAGAGGGATCCTAGTGAAGCTGGAAGACCCAAACGGGCAGGTGGGCTAACCCGGCTGATCTTTCACAGGCGCAGTGAACAGACCGGTCGCGTTTTTAAAACTTAACCACGCCCCCTGACCGTGCGCCGTGACAACGACGGGAGGACCGCACTCACGGCGCAACGACAGGAAATAATAAACAATAACGACAACGCGAGGCGGCAAAGATCTCATTGCAAACGGAGAAGGCTTCGCAGCAGCGAAACAGAGACGCACACAAGCCCCTGCTGGCACACTCGTAGCAAGCGTTCCATGTCCACCGGCCGGGGGTCTCGGACAATGCGCTCCCCCTCAGAAACTCAACAACCCCGACCTCAGAGGGAAGGTCACATGACATCACGCGAACGTGGCGGCGCGCAGGGCGAGCTACACCGTGAACGGTAAACAATCGCCTCGAGGCTATCTTAAGCCATTAAAACACACCGTGGAGTCAAATCTCCTCCATGGCATGACAATAAAACGTGTCGTGCTTGCAGAGACAGGTGTGTAATCACACAGTTAATCACTGACAAGCGTCAGTTTTCCGATTCGGTCTACTGGTTTTATTTTTTTGTTTTTTTTGCTTAAACGTCATCTTTCCGAGCTCTAGACACCGGAACACTCTGCGGTCGGAAGTTGGAAAAACCAGGTCGGAACTTCCCACATCCGACTTTGTGTGGAACGCAGCATGAAACACAAGGGGGGTTAATCACATGATGTCACAACGGGGTTTAAACACATGATGTCACAATGGGGTTTAATCACATGATGTCACAACGGGGTTTAAACACATGATGTCACAATGGGGTTTAACCACATGATGTCACAACGGGGTTTAAACACATGATGTCACAATGGGGTTTAAACACATGATGTCACAACGGGGTTTAAACACATGGAGTTAAACACATGATGTCACAATGGGGGTTAAACACATGATGTCACAATGGGGGTTAAACATGGCGTTAAACACATGATGTCACAATGGGGGTTAAACACATGGCGTTAAACACATGATGTCACAAAAGGGTTTAAACAAAATGACCGATGTCATAATGGGCTTTTGAAAAACCAGGGCTGGGGGAGTGTGGTGTTCCGGAATCTTCTCGACACGCCCTTCCAGCGTCAGGGAAACCACCCGTTTGTGCTGACTCCACACGCCAGTCAGCCACAGACTTTGCAAAGCTGCGGCCGGGGAGGCTGCACCGGCCCAGCTGAACGCAGCGAGCGCTCAGGCGGGGCGGGTACACACCTGGCTGTACCCTGCCCAGCCCTGGGACGGGCCACGGCGGTCAGGAGAGCAGTCATCTCCAGCGTGCAGGTCACAAACACGACCATGCAAAGTCATTCCCTTTCACCGCAGACTTTTCTGCATTAAATCCCAGTTCATTATTTCACACTCAAATAAAACTAAACGTTCTTAAAAAAAAACACAGCAATCATAGTCATATAAATTTTAAATATGCATATTGAAATAAATAACCAAATATTCTGATTAAACCAAATAATGAAAGTAATGAAATAATTTCCACGTACCCGTAAGCAAGATCTCAACAAGAACACGTGTTCAACATACAAAAATGCCTAGTTACTCAGGCACAGTCTCACACAAAGCACAGTCGTCAAGTCATTCATGTGTGAAGTGGTTTGTGAAACGTGTCTGTTCGCAAGAAGGCAGAAGGTTCAGAAGTTAATGTTGATAAGGTCAGAGAGTGTGTGGTCATTGTGGTTATTTCAGTGGGGAACCCTGAAAAGTGCCAAACTCGCGGTGCTGTATAGGTATGGGATGGGGCATGCCGCCCAGCCAAGCCGTAACTTGGCGGGATGGCTTGCCTGCCATTCGTAAGCCGCGGTACTGCAGCTGGTGATGGGTGCTGGATAAAGGGGTCCAGGATCAGCCCCACCCCCCCCCCATCAGCCACAGGGGGGTCAGTCCAGGGGACAGTTTGGGTCTCCGGCCAGCTGCCGGCCTCAACACAGCAGACATCTCTCTTTCTCTCTCTCTCTCTCTCTCTCTCTTTCCATCTCCATCCATCTCTGTCCCCCTCTCCCTCCGTTTCTCTCACGCTCTCTTTCCCCCCTCTCTCTTTCCTTTCCCTCTCCCTCTCTCGACATGCTCAACACATGAGCCTCCACAGAGGTCAAATGACATGACCTCGAAAATGACATCACAGTCATCAGAAGCTTATGTATAAATGCGCCATGCTGCACAGCGAGCTCGCTGCCTCACAGGGGTGTATGGAGGTCAGAACGCGCCCCAGAGGCTGCTGGGAGTTTGTGGGGGAGAGCAGCCGGTCATCACAAGATCCTGACACATTATCAAGTCTGAATGTCAAGCACCCGCAAGATTAGCATTCAGCATCATTTAGGCCCGGACTCTGCTTACCCAGGGAGAACTACACCGCTAACACCTTCTGGCGTACAGCCCAGTACTGTCACAAAGACACTTTACAGAGTAGCAAGGCAAGAGACAGAGCAAAAAAGAGCAAACAGAGCAAACAGCAGGCCTGAACCCCTAAATAGAAAGCACATAAGGTAAAAAAAAAACTCCCAGTGGGGAGAAAACCCTCAAATAGCGACGAGTTGAAACTCCCTGATGGGAAGAAATCTGGAGAGGAACCCGGCTATGGAGGGGGGGAGCCCGTCCTCCACTATCCGGCCTGGTGTTAAGCACAGCGTCTCCCCCAGGGCACACAGGCCAGAGAACCTGTGTGAAGCGAGCAGCCTGTGCTGATAAGGACCCGCGGGGGGGGGGGGGGGGGGGGGGGGGGGGGGGATGGCGGGCGTCACACACGGCTAAATAAATGTCACCTTGGCACGCGGGCGTGTGTAAGTGAGGGCGTGAGGTTTCATTCTGTAATCCCCAGGGAAACGAACCTCGGGCGCTAACGAGCCGGTTCCCCAACTGCTAAGCTACGCCGCCGTCGCCGTAGCGAGGGGGACGAGGCGCGGTGGGACGAGGGGGGGGGGGGGGGTGGGCGGATGCAGAGATGGTAGGGAATGAGCAGGTGCTGTCTGGAAATGGGGAGGGGGGGGCAGAACTGGAGCATGACTGAGGGACATGGACGGGGGGAGGGGGGTTGTTCCATCAACATCACAGTGACACTCCTGTCTGGAGGGCCACTCACAGCAGTGCCCCTCCATCCTCCTACTGTCAATCAAGCAGAACGGAAACAAACGTCCGACATCCTCACACCGACAGCAAAGCAAATCACACGTCATACAGCGCAGTCTAACGGGCTCACTGACCCCCTCAGCTGAAGAGTGGGGAGCGCTCTGCTGCAGCAGTGAGTCACACACCCTGACCTGAGTCACACACACTGACTTGAGTCACACACACACTGACCTGAGTCACACACACTGACCTGAGTCACACACACTGGCCTGAGTCACACACACTGGCCTGAGTTACACACACACTGACCTGAGTCACACACACTGACCTGAGTGACACACACTGACCTGAGTCACACACACTGACCTGAGTCACACAAACTGGCCTGAGTTACACACACTGGCCTGAGTTACACACACACTGACCTGAGTTACACACTGACCTGAGTTACACACTGACCTGAGTTACACACAGACCTGAGTCACACACACTGGCCTGAGTTACACAAACTGGCCTGAGTCACACACACTGACCTGAGTCACACACACTGACCTGAGTCACACACACTGACCTGAGTTACACACACTGGCCTGAGTTACACACACACTGACCTGAGTTACACACACACTGACCTGAGTCACACACACTGACCTGAGTCACACACACTGACCTGAGTCACACAAACTGGCCTGAGTCACACACACTGACCTGAGTTACACACTGACCTGAGTTACACACTGGCCTGAGTTACACACACTGACCTGAGTTACACACACTGACCTGAGTCACACACACTGACCTGAGTTACACACACTGACCTGAGTCACACACACTGACTCAGACCTGAGTCACACACACTGACCTGAGTCACACACACTGACCTGAGTCACACACACTGACCTGAGTCACACACTGACTCAGACCTGAGTCACACACACTGACCTGAGTCACACACACTAGCCGCTCTTTGCAGCAGGTCAGCCCAGCCAGCAGGAGGAGGGGAGCAACGAGCGAGCAAAGAGTCAACCACCGGCATCGACTCCGCAAATTAACCGTTTCCTTGCCACTTCAGAATTAACATTCCAAACAAACCGTCAGCGTCTAAAATATTGAAAAAGTGCACGCAATTCAAGTGATGTGACGATGTCAGAAATGACGGGGTGAAATCGGGGGGGCGCGAGAAACCCGCCTCACAGAACCGAGCTGCTGCCTCGGGGGGCCCGCAGTACCGGGGGCAGCCCGTCAGGGTGCAGCGCCCGGCCCCAAAAACGGAGGGTCAGGTGGCCCCTCCAGATAACCCCACCCGCAGAAGGGGGATCGCACACAAACAGCATTAACCGCCGACAGAAAGTGTAGCAGGTGTAGAGACAGAGGATCAGACAAAATTAAACAATGACAGAAAGTGTAACAAGCGCAAAGAGACAGAGGATGACAGACAGAATTAAACGATGACAGAAAGTGTAACAGGTGTAAAGAGACAGAGGATGACAGGCAGAATTAAACGATGACAGAAAGTGTAACAGGCGTAAAGAGACAGAGGATGACAGACCGAATTAAACGCTGAGAGACAGCGTAACAGGCACACAGAGACAGACGATCACAGACAGAATTAAACGATGACAGAAAGTATAACAAGTGCAAAGAGACAGAGGGTCACAGACAGAATTAAACGATGACAGAAAGAGTAACAGGCACAAAGAGACAGAGGATGACAGACAGAATTAAACGATGACAGAAAGTGTAACAGGTGTAAAGAGACAGAGGATCGCAGGCAGAATTAAACGCTGACAGAAAGTGTAACAGGCGTAAAGAGACAGAGGATCACAGACAGAATTAAACGATGACAGAAAGTGTAACAGGTGTAAAGAGACAGAGGATCACAGACAGAATTAAACAATGACAGAAAGTGTAACAGGCGTAAAGAGACAGAGGATCACAGGCAGAATTAAACGATGACAGAAAGTGTAACAGGCGTAAAGAGACAGAGGATCGCAGGCAGAATTACACGATGACAGAACAGACACTGAGGGGGTGAAACGAGTTCGGCTGGCACCCCTGCCTGGTTTGCAGATGGGACAACATTTCACTCACTCTTGGCATACGGCGGCTAATTGCGGTGGCTCAACAGTCTGGGAGAACCTGTTTTGCTATCACAAGAACAACATTTTTCTTTCTTTTTTTAAATAATGTATGCGTTACCCATGGAAATATAATGGTGGAGAATAAATCGAACAGGATTCTTCAAATGTTGTAAATACAAGAGCAACATAATTAGCAGGCGAACACAAATGATTATTCTGTCAAATAAACGCTCAGAGTGGTTCTGATCACCTCATACTTTGAAGACCATGACAAGCACACCATTGCATTGACGTTACTTTACAAGTCAACTTTATACTGGGACTTTATTCACCTGTCACTCAAAGTGAAGGAAGGTGCAACGCGTCAGTTGCTAGAGTGACATCATCTGTCCATGAGAGTTTTTTGGTAAGATGAGACCAAAATAAATATTGTTTAAGTGATGGAAAGCGGAACACGTGGGGCAAAGGAGAGAACAGCCCATAATCCAAAGCATTCCACCCCATCTGTGAAGTATGGAGGAGGTAGCGTCATGGCTTTGGCATGTATAGCTGCTGCTGGAACAGGCTCGCTCATCTTTACCGATGATGTAACAGAGGATGGCAGCAGTAGGATGAATTTCGAAGAGAACGGACCGATTTTAAATGGCTATGCACGAAGAAATTCCGCCGAACTTCGTCAGCTGGTGCTTCATCCTGCTGCAAGACAATGACCCCAAGCACAACTGCCGACGCAACCAAAGCATTTATCAATGGGGGGAAAAAATTGGAAAGTCGTAGACTGGCCAAGACAGTCACCTGATTTAAATCCAATAGAGCACGCATTTCACTTGCTGAAGAGGAGACTGAAGACAGAAACCTTCCGAAGCAACGATCAACTGAAAGTGGCTGCAGTGAAGGCCTGGAAAGGCATTTCCAAAAAATAATACCAAATGATGGGTGATGTCAGTGGGTTGTAGACTTTATGCAGTGTGCAACCAAATATTAGACTTTATTGCTTTGATTTACTCTTAAGTTCATTCATTAACTTACATTTGCACAACAGAAAATATGAGGACTCAACACAAAACAATCCATAAATACCATGAAATAAAAGCTGATTGTCTGTACTTTGGTCTCATATTCATCTTTTGATCTCAAATCATAAAGTATATAGCAAAACTGACAAATGTAACTCGATAATATACCACAATTTACCATAAATTACCATAATGTGGGAGGGCACACTGTAAATGTTAATACAGAGTTGCTAATAATTGTGTAAGCATAATTATTTAACGTTTACCAAAACACCGTCGAAGTGAAAAACACGTTGGGAAAGCTACCAATCACAAATAGCAAAGAACAAGCGGTTAACACGTTACTCTCTCAGTCCATGAGTTTTACGGTGTAAATATCTCCATGTTGTTGCCACTTGTCACCGGTCAAATGTGTTAGCTATCCCAAGCTAACTAGGCAAACATGACACGATGACAACCACAGCCGCCTCAAAACCGGCAATTGCAAACTAAAAGTTACCTACACTTTCTAGGTTTACTGTACAGGTGCGGAAAGCTTTCCACTAATAAGCATGACAGGCCGATATGAAGTTGGAGTAGTTTTTTTTATCTTTCCTTTTTTTCTTTGCAAGGTAGGTTTTGAAGTCGCTCCGGATAATAGAGCTTCTAACAAACGAATTACTGAATGAAAAGATACTCTTAAATTACGCGCTAAACTGACTGGTTAGTCAAAGCTGTCAAAACAAGCAAACCATGCTGCACACCCCCAAAGCAATGTGCCTGCTTGTTTATACCTTTCGATTTTACTTTATTCTTCCAAGCGATGTTGACGCATTTAAGGCGAGCCCCTGTTTGCGGATTACGGCCTAACAGCCACAAACTAATGGTATCAAAATACAAAGAGAGCAAGCAGAGCTGGGCAAAGCTAAACAACTTGGCGATCAGGGGCTGGCTAACTGCTAGCAGCAGCACGGGACGCGCATTCCGACGCTGCAAGCTCTTTCTCGCCCGAGACAGTTCGCGTCCAGCTGGGACGCGTGCACCAGGCGGAGACACCTGACAGCGCCGTTTCCTCAGGGAGAAATCTCTGGGGTATCCATTATAATCATGTGAACCCACAGCTGTCTGCGTACCTGCCGTATATACCCTCGGTGATTCGGTTCCGTTTTAACGGCCGCCGGAGTTTGCTGCAGTCCGCATTGCGCCGCTTCATCCTCCTCCCGTTCGCTTAGGCTTTCTATTTCCTCTGGTAATAATTTCCAGCTTTTTTCTTTATCGGACAAAAATAATTACGTAAAAAAACACGACAGATATTTATCGCCGTTATAATTTTTTCCCACTGGAAACAAAGAAATAAATAAAGACTTCCAAGTAGACCCTCCTCTTTTCTTTCAGCGCAAGCTCGATGAGCCGCGCGCTGTTTTTGCGCAGGTGATGTTGAGTGGCTTTCGCGCCATCCAATCACGTCCTTCAGAAGCATAACGCATTTAGATCGCTCCTACAACGGACCAGTCATATTAGCTAATCCGCAGTCACTTATGCAACTCTCTCAAAGAAATGTAAGGGGGCGGGCCGCCAACGGTTTCAACAACAATGCCTTGTCAGACCAATAATCGCCTGCGCTGACGAATCACTCGTTTCTGGTTGGCCCATGTCCACCGTGGAGGACCTGCCCTCGGCTGTATGGTACGTAGGCCTACGCTATTTGCGTTGACGGATCAGAACCGTGCACAATGACGACTCCCTGCGTTTCTGAATGGACAGGGGCAGACAACCTTGTTACCATAAATGTGCTCAAACAATAGTATATGTGACATGCAGTCCGCAATCGATCACCCAGTAATAAAATAGAATTGGCGTAAAGTTGTGCATTTTATGTTGGCGCGACAGGGGATGGCATCACAAACTACCATTTAATTGGAGGACTGAGAAGAGCTGGTGCTGACTACATTTGCACACTGTACTGGAATATAGATGTGAAAGAGATAGTGAGCTCTGACAGTCTCTGGCGCAGACAACGAAAACATGGATGTTTGGCAAGCTATGATTGTCCCTTGCCGATTCGTATAATCACGTATATTAAGCTACCCTAGTCAAATTTTTTGATAGAATATATATGCGCAGACCATACAGGTTGCACGCGCCTTGTATTAAAAAATATTAGAATTAAAATTATGGAAGAACAAAGCCGCATCAGCATATTCTGACAAATATTATGTCCATAATATCTTGAAATGTAATCACCAAAAGACTATTCCACACAACAGCCAATTTAATCTAATTTAATTTAATTAGTGATCAGTGACCACCATTATGTGTCAGTGTGTTCTAGGTTCAAATAATTCATTCGTTACTTTTGCTTTTGTTGCACATTGGTATCTGAGTGGCTGTTTTCATACAGCTAAGTAAAACGCAGCAATTATGTGTTATTTACATCACGCAACATGAGGTAGTGAAATAATGTGACAAAATATTTTATTCTAAAGCTCTATCTTTGTCAGCAAAGTCTAAAATAAAATGTCAAGTAACACACTGAAGTGAAAACAATTCATGGTGAACAGGTAACAGAGTTACACCTTAAGCTTATACCTTAAATTACATTACATTTCATTTCATTTGTTTGCCAGACACTTTTATCCAAAGCAACGTACAATAAGTGCATAACGAAGGTCATTGGAACAACTACAAAACACAGTTGTTCCCCTAAATGCCCTTAACCCATCAACTATAAGGAATACATAATCCAGGTGCATTCATCTCACTTCATGCAATACGCAAGCACATACCTAAAGTTATTCCTCCACACAGGGATTAAGTGTAGATTGCACACAGAAACACCTTTCTCCATTGTCATTGCCAGAGAGGGGGTTGACTGGGTCGTCTTGTGAATATTTTTATGCATAACACAATGGAAGTGGTAGGCTACATTGCGCTAAGTTTCAATACTGCTGGATGTGCATTTTAAATGACACCTTAAGCGAAAAAAAAAATCAATAATGAATGGTCCACTCGTTCGCCTCCTTTTCAGTATGAGTTTTACATGCTCCTGGTGAAGTATTCCCCCTGTTGATGACATAAAGTATTACATCACAATATCACTATTATTAACTTTAATCGTGGCAATCGTCCAGAGCCCAGACATTTAACCTTGCCAGGCTCCATGTAGCCGTCGGTTCAGAGGCTCCAACGCAGTGGTAACCAACCTTGTTCCTGGATATCTACCGTCCTGTAGGTTTTCACTCCAACCCAAACCAAGCGCACCGCATTCAACAGCTAGGGCTCTTGTCGAGCTGCTAATTAGTAGAGTCAGGTGCGCCAAATTAGGGTTGAAATGAAAACCTACAGGATGGCATATCTCCAGGAATATCCTCTATAAGGACATTAAACTTTGTTGTTTTCTTGCCTATTTGTCAACAAAATACATATGTGGACCTGGTCACTCTCTGGAAGAGAGTTCAAAATCTCTTCCAGGATGGTGTGAAATCGCAACAGAGAAATGGGGGGCGGACCATTGGAAAGAATTGATCATTTAGTCCACCCCCTAGAAGGACACCCGTGATACACCTACTATTAATTGGTGAACCCAGCACAGGTTTAGAATTTCATTTTGACTTTCATAATTTGATTTTAACCATTATTGTATTTTGCTTATTTTCTGATTATAATGTTTTTGTATGACAACCTTTGAGTTGAGGACCTTTCAGCATGTAAGGATATTTTAAGCCAAGAAAAGGCAAAGTTGTGTCCCAAAAGATAAAGGCTGAGCTGAGCTGGTTCAGTGTTACTCCGCCCCTTTTCGTGGTACTCCGTTAAAAAGGGACGTTGGGCGCTCGTGCCGTCACAGTCGGAGACGGACAGGTGGTTGAAGCCGACTCTGCGTTAAACGAAATGCGCCCCCAGAATAAATGATGGCTCCGAAATACGCCCCCAGCCTCCGCGGATACCTGCCCCCGATGACCTTGCTCTTGGAGACGACCTTCATTTCGCTGTTCGCCTTCTTCGTTGAATATGAGGACCCTGCAGTTATCAGAACAGTTCCCCTCACAGACGTCTACGCTGGTAAGTTACCGATCGGAGAAGGCCCGCGCTAATTTAACGATTTATTACCTGCGTTTCATTGTTTGGGAAGAAAACTGCTATTGCCCTGCATGTTCGGTTTACAGGGGGCCCCTACAAAAAGTCCGTCAAAAAGAAAAAAAAACTTTATCTCCCTGCCTTTTTTTCGTTTGTGACCAAAATTTAGAGTTTTGATAATGCAAGTAAGTGGAGGAGAACAAACTTGCCTCAACCACCATCACCAGTGAGTTACGGCACCCATGGATGTGCTGGACCTCAGTGAGCTGCTAGACATTTGAGCGTACGCAAAAACAAACTGCAACGCAGTCCCCCCCCCCCTCTCCATGTGCATGGCTTCATTGGTTTATTTGGTATCCGCTTCTTGGCGTCGCTGACAGTCCCACCGGCTTGCTGGCGGTGCGTTTTGAAATCGGGAGGAGCCGCCCGACCGCGCCTGTTGCCGGTAGATAACGGACACTCCTCCAGCACTCACCCCAAAACGTGGGTTTTGCGTTGATCTGGGGCAGGGAGGATAAGGGCCAACCCAGAGCCCCTAGGCCTCGTTTCTTGAAGCAGGGATTACGGAGTCAACGGGACAGCAGCACCGAGTAAAACCCGGAGCCCTCCCAAATCTGGAACGTGGACTGAAGTAAAAAAGAGCCGTTCTGGGTTTTACTCAGTGTAGCTATCGAGCTAACGCAGTAATCCTGCTTTGTGAAATGCCAATCCCGGTGAAGAACCACAAAACTGCAATACTGTCCTGGAGCATTAGCCCATCGGACAGGAGAGGAACAACCCTGAAACTAGGTCGGGGGACATTTTAAGTTTGAGGGGAATGTATTTTGCACCATGCAGGTAGCCCAGCAAGAAAGTCTAATAAAAAGTCATTCATTCGATAAATGTAATATAGGCCTTGCTACTTTGTGAATCTGCCGTGCTGAACCTAGCAATTTCATTACCACTAGCTATGTTTTTTTAAATTTTTCTTCTTTTCCCTCCTCTCTCCACAGCGTTCCAGGATGTGAATGTGATGGTGTTCCTGGTTTTCCTCCTCCAGTAAATGATCTCTTCCATCCTCTCTTGACAGCGTTCCAGGATGTGAATGTGATGGTGTTCCTGGTTTTCCTCCTCTATTAAACAAACTCTTCCCTCCTCTCTCCACAGCGTTCCAGGATGTGAATGTGATGGTGTTCCTGGTTTTCCTCCTCCAGTAAACGATCTCTTCCCTCCTCTCTCCACAGCGTTCCAGGATGTGAATGTGATGATGTTCCTGGTTTTCCTCCTCCAGTAAACAAACTCTTCCCTCCTTTCTTGATGGCGTTCCAGGATGTGAATGTGATGGTGTTCCCGGTTTTCCTCCTCTATTAAACAAACTCTTCCCTCCTCTCTCCACAGCGTTCCAGGATGTGAACGCGATGGTGCTCCTGGGTTTCGGGTTCCTGGCCTCGTTCCTGGTCCGGTACAGTTTCAGCGGCACCGCGTTCACCCTGCTGGTGACCTCGCTGGCCGTCCAGTGGGCCGTCCTGGTCGACGGCTTCCTGTTCGCGTTCCGCCAGGGAAAGATCCACATCGGGATGAACAGGTGACAAGACTGAGCCCAAAACTGTGCCCTTTTAAAGTTCCATGTGACACCTTCTTGGCAGCCTTTTTTTAAATTGGAATGGAATTTAACTGGAATTTTAAAATATCTTGTCTCCTTTCAAAAAGGCTTTTCTCCCAGGCAGTGAAAAAAAGTGTGTAGCTCTCAATGTGTAGCTCAACAGGCAAACCACAATCGCATGATTGGCCAGCGGGGGTCGCAGGGTGATGATTGGATGCTGTCATCCCAGCAAACTGATGCTAGCCAATTGTGTGTTGTCATTTTTTGTAATATAATAGACAAGAGAGAATTAACTTGTTTTTGGTGCGGAAGTCATTTGTTCATTTGCATAGTGTTAGGAGTTTGCTCATTGGTTGAGATTTCCACTATATCACTGCAATAAAATGAAGCAAACAAGCTTGTGTTGTCCTGGTGAATAAAGCTACTGAACTTGAGTTCTCAGCAGTCTCTCATTGGCTGCATCCAAATCAGCGTACTTGCCTACTATTGAGTATACAAGCCATATACAAGTTGTATACAACTTGCATACTCAAAAGTAGACAAGTGCGCTGATTCGGACACGGCAAAGATGTGGCACAATGATGTCAACCTTGACATTTTTATCCCCGCCCCCTTGCACTCCGTCAGCTTGGCCACAGCCAATTTGTGCGCTGCCTCTGCGCTGATCTCCATGGGGGCGGTCCTGGGAAAGACTAACCCCGCCCACTTGATGATCATGGCCCTGCTGGAGGTTACAGGGTTCATGGTTAACCGATGGATCCTCCAGACCTTTCTGAGGGTGAGTGTTTACTCGTGGGGTGCTTGCTGCACCCCCGTGAAGCCCCTTACATTGTACTTAATTTAAACATTAAAACCGTTGTTTTACATTGCCAACTCACCTGATGTGGTTTCTTTGGTCTGAATCGGATTCTGATTTTATAGCGAAAACAAAAAAGAACGGGCACACCCTGTGGCTCTCCAGGACCAGGGTTAGGAAAGCCCCTGGCGTAGGTCGTGGTCCGTCCCCAGATTTGCCGAATTGATTCTGTAAACCTCCCCCGGTTTGATTGGGCGCTGTGCGGAAACGGGGTCGCCCTGGGAGTTGCAGGTGGTGATGATGTCGTTCCCTCAGGTGCAGCCCGTAGACGCCGTCATGCTCCTCCACGTCTTTGGGGCCTGCTTTGGGCTGATGGTGTCGTGGGTCCTATACAGGTCCGGACTGGGACCCCGGCACGAGAAGGAGACCACCGACCGCAGGACGGGCCTGTTTGCTGCCCTGGGTGAGCGGGCGGGGCCCGACGGGGGGGGGTGTCCCGGGCCGACACATCACAGAGTGTCTTAGGATATCAGGCCGCTTTCGAATTAGCACACTTGCCTACTATTGAGAACACAGGTTGTATGCAACTTGCATGCAAACTGTGTGCTCGATAGTAGGCTAGTAAGTATTCATGTATTTATATATAACAAGGCTGGGGGAACCCTATTTCACATCTATTTCTGGATTTCATGCCAACGTATGCTCTTTGTAAATTTTTTAACCCAATCACGTTAATGGTCTGACATTTTTTTTTGACTTGCAGTGGGATCCAACATTATCTCATGTTTTGTTTTTTTGCATGTTTTGAACCAGTGAAGTCAGGAGGTCACAAGTTCTGCAGGTTTTTCAGTCAGCTGGCAATTAAGGCCTTGAGAAAATTTGTGTGGATTCTTTAGCCAACATCACTGACTTAGCCGGCAGACACTGCGGCCCTCCAGGACTGGAGTTTGACACATACGCTTCAAACTCTAATTCAATGCATTCCTCATGCTGGTCTCTAGGGGCGCTGTTCCTGTGGATGTTCTGGCCCAGCTTCAATTCTGTGCTGATTAGCCGGGCCCACCCGGAGAGCAAGCTGCAGGCTATCTCCAGCACGTACCTGTCCCTAGCCACAAGCACCGTCGCCGCCTTTCTTGTCTCCGTGGTAACCCATCCAAGAGGGAAGATCAACATGGTCAGAACCCCACCTTTTAAAACTGATCTGAATTTGGAAGGGTGGCGGGGGCTTTGAGAGCAGGGGGTATACAGAGAGCGATGACTTATACTAATGACTTCTGTCTGAATAGCGTCATCCAGTTTCAGGTTCAAAACTGTCCTCCGTCTTCGCATCCTTTCCTTGCGTCCTCCATTGGGTTAAGCTAAGGAGTGAGGAAAGGACACAAGGAAAGGATGCACAGAGGTAAAAATTAATAATTTGAATGTGCCCTAATTTCTGAAGTAGACAAATCATAGCACACATGAATGGGGTGGGGGGGTGGAGAATGAGCCTCAGTACAGTACAAAATTTGAAATTTTCAGCTGAATGGAAAAACGGTCCCCTTTCCTATAGATCCACATCCAGAACGCATCGCTGGCCGGGGGCGTGGCAGTGGGCGTCGCCGTGTCGGCCGTTGACGTGCCTTGGGTCGCCATGGTGATCGGCCTGTCGGCGGGCGTCGTCTCCACCCTGGGTTTCCGTTACCTTAAGGTACTGTTAGCGTTGCTATGGCACCAGCTGTTACAGCTGCTGCCTAAGCACAAAGCCCAACAGATCAGCCGGGAGGTGAATTTCACAGCGTGTGTGTGTGTGTGTTTCAATCTAGTTGTGCTCAAGTTAGTACACTTGAAGTGCCATTATAACAGGAAAACAGGACAGCCTCTCCCTCTGTCAGCTTTTGGTCAGGTTTGTTTATCTTTTGTGTGAAAATGCTAAATCAAAGGAGGCAGACCAAAGGAACAGAACAGCCTGAATGATTTTAAAAGACTAGCAAGCTTCTTCTGTACTTTACCCACACTTTACTTAATCCTCAAAGAAGCATTGAGAGAGGGCCCTTTATTTACACTACCGCAGGGCTTTTACAACAAGGACAGAAAGAAAAAGAGATGAACATGAAGTAAGACAAATCAATAAAATAAGTTAAAATTACATTTAAAACGTGTTCAAATAATGACAGAAACAAATCTCTTTGAGGAGTATGTTATTTATGTTTGTGTGGAGGTATAATGTTCAACAGACCTCGCTTTTACATCAGAGGACCTCTCACCTGCTGCCGTGTGTCGTTCCCAGTTGTCTTTTTTCCCATGATTCCTTGCACACACAAAAATCCCCCCCGCCCCCTCCTCTATCTTGCCGTGCAGCCCCACCTTCAGTTGGTATTCAAGTTCCACGATACCTGCGGGGTCCTAAGCGTCCACGGTATGCCGGGAATTCTGGGATGGGCGGCCTACTTCCTCATCCAGATGGTCCGCTTGTCCGACATCACAGAGTAGGTGGCGCCTGCTGTCTCTGGACAGAGACGCTCCACATGGGGAGAAGGGAACTGGGAGAGGAAGCTTCCAGAATAATTTTTTTTACAAAGTGGAAACACATTCAGTTAGGACATGGTGGTTTCTATTCTTGACTCAAAAAGATGGTCTTCGTGATGAAATGTGCACTGTTGTTTTGTATCCAGGTCTTTGTGACAACAGTTCACAAAGACCAACTAGAGATTAAAAGATGTTCACTGCATGGCCAGCATGAGCACAGGTTATGTCGGGGTTACATAAAACAATAAACTATAGTCATATAAGGGCATTGGAATAGCATTACCATGATCAGCTACTGTACATCCATCACTGAACTTATTGTGTGTCACATTTATCAAGTACAGCCATGTATCAGCCAGACATTCATATTTTTAATGCAGCACGTGTGTGTGTGTGTGTCCATATGTGTATGTGCGTGTGTGTGCGTGTGTGTGTGTGTGTCCATATGTGTATGTGCGTGTGTGTGCGTGTGTGTGCGCGCGCGTGTCTGTGCTGCAGGATCCTGGAGTTTACCGTGTTCCACCTGTGCACTCTACTGCTCACGCTGAGCCTGAGTTTGGGTCTGGGAGCTCTCACAGGTGAGACACCTGCACAGGTGAACAGAACATGGAGAACAGAACGCTTCTGTAGAACAAAACTATTCTGTAGAACATGTAGAACAGAACGCTTCTGTAGAAAAAAACTATTCTGTAGAACATGTAGAACAGAACGCTTCTGTAGAACAGAACGCTTCTGTAGAACAAAACTATTCTGTAGAACATGTAGAACAGAACACTTCTGTACAACATGTAGAACAGAATGCTTCTGTAGAACATGAAGAACAGAATGCTTCTGTAGAAGATAACTCTTCAGTAGAACACGCAGAACAGAACTCTTCTGTAGAACAGTACACATTTGAGAGAGCAGCCTTTGGAAGAGAAAGACAGTGAAGTACCCTTACTAATAGTAATTTGTGTTTTCGAACCCCAGGCTTCTTAATAAAGTGGAATTTGTGGCGGCCCCCCCAGGACAGGAAGTGCTTTGATGACCAGGCGTATTGGGAGGTAACCTGGATCCTTCTTGTCTCTTGCCTTGGGTATCCTAGGATACAGTTGCCATAGTCCCACAGTGCATTCCATTTCCCTTTAGACCAGAGGTGGGTGAGGAGGGCCATATCTGTTCTTGGATTTCAAATGAACTTCTCCTCTTAATAGTTTAATTAGCCCGGTCATTTAGTAATTGATATTTTAGCTACATTAATGACAGCTACATTGATGATAGGTTTGGTAATGACAGCTTAAGATCCTGTGTTCCAACACGGAACATCTTTTTGTGGTCTAATCTACTGTTAAACCAGTCTAGGTGTACTCAGCTGATTGGGAAAATTGGGTAATTTGGCCAGTGTAATTGGTGACGACCTTTGAGTTACAAGCCAAGATCACGAGCCATTCCACTACACCGTCAAGCGAACATACAGCGAAGCATTGTGTGTGTATTTATATACCGTACACAGTGTCCAGGAATGTTATCCAACATTATAATCTTCTTATAATATTTTTTTGTTTTTCAGTTCCCACACCTTGCAGAGCGGAAATAATGTCAAGGCCTCTTGAGGAGACCATCAGCAGTACACAAACTATGCGGTGCACACTGTCCATCTCGACTTTTAAAAGACGAGACTCTTTAAATCTTTCATTTTGTGTAAAGGTTTTATTATTTTGTTTTGGGGGGGGGGGGGGGGGGGAGTTGTTAGCTGAAACTCTGCCTGTTTAATAGCTTAAGCAACAAACAATTAGAAAAAAATCTGTGTTGTTTCTGTGTTGAATTCATATTTTGAAATAAATCTATTTTAAATGTTTTTCAATCTAATTCTGTTCAAAAAAAGTATTACTTAAATGTCCAGGGAGCATTACAGGTGTCAAACCTAGTTTCCTCCTCCACAGAAAGATACAATTGATCACACGTATTAATTTAGCGAATGCTAATAAATATATCGGTGGGAGATGCATGGTTCACAGGGGTTTGGCAGTCCCCAGGCTTCTGTTCTTCAGTGCCAACGTGGCTTAGATTTCATTTCCTGCACACATCTGCTCTTGGCAAGTTAAAATGGCAGCATCATCGCCCTTTTTAATTTAAACATTTGGCTGTGTGTGTGTGTGTGTGTGTGCGTGCGTGCGTGTGTGTGGGTGTGTGCGCATGTGCACGTGTGTGAGGGAGAGGACTCGTACTGACCTTCTGTGAAATTACAAACATTGTTAGTCATACGTTGTTTATCAAAAGTGTTTTCAAAACAGTCTCGTTTTTTCCGTTAAGATATTCCGGGGAAAGTTCCCACATTCTCCACTGCAGGAGCCGTCGGCACCTGGGATTGAACCCTGTGGCCGTCATTCACGCGTCAGCTGCTGTGTGTCCAGCCCGGCGACAACAACGCTAACCTCAAACACGCAACCGTTTCTGACAGGAAACCAACGTCCCTGTAAACAGGAACGCATTACTGAGCGCACGGTGCGTTCCCAGTGACTCTCTGCTCGTGAATATTCATGGCGGCAGTATGTCACACGGATCCTCAACTAATGAATATTCATGAGTAAGATGTCAGTAAGATGTCAATTTGTTTCTGGTCGCACAATCACTCTACAGTCCACAACAGTCCCAAGTGTTCATTTCAGAATACAGCAGTCAGCCACGGTTAGCCTTCCTTATGACACAAAACTTCAATAAAAACAACAGAAATGATGACCAAAGCCTTTTTTTAATTATCAGTTGTTTTTGCAGGTATATTTTTACATTCTACAGATCCAGTATATTGACAAGTTATTTCAGGAGAAAAAAATACACAAACCATATAAAAGTTTACATTCCGTTCATTAAATGTAAAAGTAGTAAGTCTGTTAAATGTGCAACATATTTTAATAAATGGTCATTAATGGGATAAATCCCCCAAAAAAGTTAGAAACACGCATAGCAATCATTCACTATACACTGACCTATAAGCCAAATTCTCCCATTAACAGCTTCCAGACTTTGTTCTAATACGTCTACCTTATGAAATAACGTGTAATGTTTCCAAACCCCAGAACTTAACAGAGACCTTCAATCTAAACTTAAAAACCCATACCATTCGCAGTGCACAGAGAAAAGCAGAGCGCAGGTGGGATCCGATGATGGTTCTGCACAGTTTCATAAGACCTCCACGGCTGCACCACACCAGACGCACAACTGTCTGTCGACCCGAAGACTCGACTCCCTTCTCCTCTCCGCACGAAAACAAACCGAGTTAAATAAAAGTATTTATCCCACGTGAGGACAGAAACAAATAGTGCTTTAAGGTAAAGGTACACCTCTGAGACCCAAGCCCAGGTCCATAAATAAAGCTCTCACTTTACGGTTATAAAGAACAGCTAAAGGAAAGAGGCACGAGGCCAGGGAGGCTACAGACCGAGGAGGGGTTCCTTCGATTTGCTTTGTTATTCTTCGGAAAGGAGCGAACGCACGGGATGAAGCACAAATCGAGGGCAGTACAGGAAGTGATGTCATCAGTGACATCAACTTCCTGCCGCAATTATTATTGTATAATAATAATAATAATGAGTAATGAGGACGACTCTGGTGAAAAAGTACATACTGATAGATGGCCCATCTCACTACATGTCTCTTGTGGGAAGTTAAAGAACGGTCCGGAATATGCAGAGGATCAGGAGTCCAGGCACTCTAACGCTCCGTGTTTAAATTGCCCGACCACCGAATGCCGAAAACAGAGGGAAAAGACTAAACAGCACTTTAGTCACAAAAAATGTCACAGATGCGGAGAATAGCTTATGGCAACCAGCGAGAGAAAAAGGAGGAATTCATAACAGGTTATAACGAGGGTCCACCTAGCGTTCCCAGCACGGGGATCAGGCGCGTCCTGATTCTGCACCGCATTCCTGGTGTCTGCGACATCGCTTACTGCACACCTGCTTCACCCGCGGATCGCTTTAGCGCGCGCCAGGAGGGGTTTAGTGTTTGGACCGAATGGCCTCCCAAGTGACTGACCTCACCGAATCCGGGCGTGTGTTTCGATGCTTGTTTCGCCCCGTCAGTGCGAGGGGCAGCGACTCGGTGTAGTGACGGTCCTATGTGAGTTATAAAAGGTTAAGCGGTCCGTGCAAAAAATTTTTTTAAAAAAAATAAGGAAGTGGGCGGAGCCTCCCAGCATCCTCTTAAAGGGCCATGTCCGCAGAATAACAAAGTAGACCGCGGCCTCCTGGGAGGGGGAGGGGACGGGCTTCGGGAGTAAATAAACAAAACAAACAAACAAACAAACAAACAAACAAACAAAAAAAACACAGGAGGGAGGGAGTAATGACATGGAGGGTCAGAAGGACGGACGGACGGACGGACGGGAAGAAATCACTGCCACAGGTCTTCGGTGCGGCCGAATTTAAACACCAGGCCCCTGAAAGAGGACAGAGGGTGTTTGAGGCATTAGAGGAAGGCTTTGCCCCTTAAAGTCACACTCAGTGAAAGGCTTTGTTTCATGGCCGAATATTGGCTATGGTGGCACAAGGCCATTATCGCGAAGGAGAAATTCAAACAGACCTATGGATCAGCTATTCAATCAGTACCCGAAAATAAACATCGAAAATGTCTACTGATAAAGGACTGTCTTTCGATAAACACTCACCCAAAGAAAATGAAGGCGTTTTGGAAGAAAACTGCAATTCCAGGGTAAACAGATGGCTTGTCTGTATCAAAATAATGAAAAAGAAACACGCTCAACTCAACAGTATGTAAACCCGGGCGCTGGTCCCACGTTAAATATGCAAGAATGAGATAAGGAGGTGCGAAAATAAAAGATATATAAATTATCTATGGAATATTTTAAGGAAGCGCGGTCCTTATCTCATTCTTTCCTGTATCAAAAGAAATGAGACAGAAAATATTACAAACACAAGTCGTCACGTGTACACCACAACAGGATACACGTCACCGCGTCGAGGGCAACATATTCTACCGAGAAGAGAGTCATTTTAAAGAGACGACATACCCGCTTTACATGTTCCACATTCATGCCCCATATTTACAGCAACGATACATGACCAGTAGTCCTTCTTATTCAATGCTGTGTATTTTTGGCTGGACCGCAACAGCGAGGCCAGCCCGACAAACGCGAATGTCTGTGAGTGACTGACTGACTGAGTGATGAAGTTACACCATTGGTCGGCCGAGTTATGAAGCCACACCATTGGTCGGCCGGATCACGCGCGTTAGGTCCAGCCATATACTAGGTTTTGACCTGGCCTTGTTTTTACATTACATTACAGGCATTTAGCAGACGCTCTTATCCAGAGCGACTTACACAACTTTTTTTTTTTTTTTTTTTTTTACATTTACATTTTTACATTGTATCCATTTATACAGCTGGATATATACTGAAGCAATTTCGGTTAAGTACCTTGCTCAAGGGTACAACGGCAGTGTCCTTACCCGGGAATCGAACCTACGACCTTTCGGTTACAAGCCCAGTTCCTTACCCACTGTGCTACACTCCGTCCTCAGTTTTTTACTCACGGTTCACGACGAAGCCGCCGAACAGGATCCACATGGAGGCGATGAGGGAGCCGAAGGCCAGCATGAAGCCGATGAAGAGCCACACCCGCGCACCTGAGGGGGGGGGGGGGGGGGGAAGAGGCTTAGGGATCCGCCCCCAAACATCAGAGAAGGGGCGGGAACACTCAAACCCCACCCTCCGGCAAGACAGCCGTTTATTATTGTCTAAATGGGAATATTCAATCATCAACCCGAGGCAACGTTGTATTCTAGGGCTGCTAAACTGACAACCCAGGGGTCAAACTTTAGCCATTCGGAAAGCGATTAAATAATAAAAAATAAAATATAAAAATTCTGATGCATCAAAATTTGTGACTTTGCCAAGGACTTTCACTGGTACAGTCCCAACATACTCTGGGATAATACTGGGAAATATCTATTTTATACAGACATTTCATATTTCAAGAATCCATCTACATGTCGAATTTATGCTGCTCACACCTTATTTTACAGAGTGTGCGAAATCACTGGTCCTGTACGTTCTTCAAGTAACAGGAGCACTCGAAACTAAATTATTTATTGCAAAAAAATGATTTCTTTAAGGAAATTTTTTGAAGTTTTGAATGTTGAACGCCTTCAGTGAGACACTGGCTCTCCCAGAGCTACCACCTGTCCATCAACCCTGCACTTTATTTACTAGCACTAGCCCCGCCCCCCCTGGGCTGAAACCTTGCTTACCTGTCTGCCCCAGGCAGCCTTCACTGTAGCTGTCCCCCCTCACCTGCCCGTTAGACACCGCGTTTATCCTGAGCAGGAGAGAAACCAAAACGAGAGGGAGAGAGGGGTGAGAGAAGGAGAGGAAGCGAGAGAGGGGGAGGTTACATCCTATGCATCTAACCCTTTCAAGACCTTTCATAAAATACACAATTTTTTAAAAATGTAAATGAAAAAAAACATACTAGCGCTTATAGTGACTGCACTTATGTTCTCTGACACTGCAAGCTCTGGATAAGAGTGTGTGCCATAAATGAATTTAATGCAGTGACATCACAAATGACATGTCAATATAGCCAATCAGCCACCTGCTCTTTCCATTATATAAAAAAAAAAAAAACTCAACATGAAGTCAGTCCAATTGTGTTGCTAGGCGGAAGTGTTGATGTGGTGGGAGGAGCTTACACAAAGGAGGCTGGAGTATAAATGACGTGCATTCCTTCCAATCGTGCGGGGGCGGTAAAGGTGTCACATGGGGTAGGTAAGGCTTACACAAGGGAGGCCAGTGTAAAAGGGGGGGGGGGATGGGTGTCTGTGGGTTTTTAAGTGTTTTCATTTCAATCAGCAGCCAATTTTGGTCTTGGAAAACAAAGTGTTTAAAACCTTTCATCCAGTCGGGGACTTGCATTAATTATACAAGCGCTGAAACGCACTGGAAACCGGCAGTCACTGTGGCCCTCCAGGACTGCAGTCTCGACAGCCCTGACATCAAAGACTGATAACGTGCGGTCTGTGAAATGGTGTAGGCAGGCGTCAGAGTGGGTCTACAGGTCTTACATGAGAAAGGCCACCGTCGCAATGACTCCACACGCGTGGTAGGCGTGGTTGAAGGAATCCGGTTCTTTGAACATGATGGCGGCATCTATGATGATCCACCACCCAGTGAAAAACTACAGACGAAAAAGAAAAATGAAGAACGAAGAATGAAGGGGTAACCGACACAGCCTGTGAAGTGTCTTACATGAGCCATGACACACATCAAGCAAAGAATGGCCTCTTCTTTCGCCTGTGGTAGCAGTGCTACGGCGCTACAAATTAGGCACACGCTCCTCTCTGCCGTACACTCATAATGAGCCACTACGCTACAAGCCAATCAGCGTTTTACCGTGCAGTGGCTGGGAACCATTCAGGTGCTTGTAACTATGGAAACTCATGCAGGCAGAACAGGGCTAAGCACGGTCAATGAGAACCGAGCATCATCTCCAAATAAGGGGCGGTGAACCATGTGTCTGGAGGGCCGTTGTCAGTTTCTCTGCTTTATCAGGAAATATTTTTTTGTTTGTTTTACTTTTACTCAGTTAATTCTGCGCATTGTTCATATCCTCAGCAGAATGTAAGGAGAAGAAGAAATAAAGATAAGGTTATGAGTTCGTCCTTGTTTGTGACGGGGGACCATACCAGTACTCCAGCGGCTACCGACGCGATGGTATTCCGTTTCTCTGCCCAATCCACATTACACTCGCAGTCACCACATCTGATGCTATCCAGGAACCCGGACATGTTTACGAGCTGCTCCTTAAAAAAAGTAACAATTTAAAATTTCAGAAAAACGTTACAGAGTGACAAGTACAAAACTTCTATCGCAACTAACAAGAAGGGATGTCATCTCCAATAAAACACAGCACAACAAATCCACAACTAGCTAAATATGTTACGTTAACGCTATCTCTCCAGGAAAAACAGTTCTGTAAAACCTCCGTTATTGCGGCGCGACAGCGATATTTCGATTATATCGGCTTGCGTGACTGACATAAAACGTATCGGTAACAGTACTAAAGAACATTAGCTAGCTAACCATGTGGTGGATTCGTAGACTACCTTATACCTCTGACAGCGAAGCACGGACATGCATCGTTTACAAAAATCAATAATTAGCAAACGTTATTTCGCTTGCTAAACATCCCCTGATGAAACCACACATATACACCTAGTTCCATTTGTCAAACCTGTAGCCTACCACACTAGAAGGCCTAAATTCTTCCTTGACAAGAGACTGGGACTATGTCACAGGACAGGATTAGCTCAGAGGAATCCAGTTCAACAAAGAAGATGCTTTGTTAACCACTGGGGCCGTTCGACTCTAACAACAGCAATAAAGCAACAGGGTTTTCTGGGGAATGATGTCCGACAGCAGTATCCACACCAGGAACACACAAGTAATATTATTGAGAATAAACTACAACCCCCACAAAGCACTTCCGCAGCGCTCAGGAATACCACTGCCAAAACGCGACGGAGGATGCGTAGAAAAACAAAAGTGAATTGTCAGTAAAGTTAACGCTCATGCAAATACGCATATTTCTGTGATATCGATAAAGCCCACAAAAATCCAGCTAGTTAGCCATAAACCAGTGGAAGGCAAAGAAACGATCTGCTGTTCTGATAGATAAGTATAAGTCGCAAGTTTCCTGGCACTTTGACGGAAACAAGCACCCAACCCCCTCTGAAATCATTTACAAGCCATTTTTCGCTTCTTTGCGTTAAAGTATAGAGTTTTAACAAGACATCTTTTGAAACAAGCACTTTTTATTTCAGTCTGTTATAGTTCTGTTCACTGACATTAAATTATTTGACTCGTAACTTAAGTAAACACTTACCTCCTTTGTGTATCTGGTTTCCGAGCTGACGACGACAGGGCAGTTCGTTTCCGACTACTGTCCTCTTGCGCGTGCTCAGTACTTTCTCCACGCCTAATACTAAAGCTAACAAGCTTGCTATTAATACGCTTACAGCAGTTTGGATTGTGGGACAATTCTGTTGGACAAAGGTTTAAAACACATCCCTGACCGCGGTCATACCATTTTTGACGGTGTATATAAGAGTTTTTTTTAATTTGTTTTTTTAATCATGTTAATTTATTTATTTTTCAAAACAGTGTCATGCTTTAGTTAGACAATGATCTGCAGGACCAGATTGGCAGAATGTAATCAAACTGATTAGATAGGCATCAAACTAGCTAGCTGACATATTAAGCAGACACCAGAAATTGAAAAGAAAAACGAATACACTTTCTTTAAAAAAATGTGCACAGGCAACATACGATGACATTTTATAACCCCACAATAACATGCGATTAATTTGTATAAACCCAAATAATCCTGACAATGAGCAAACCTTGATTATAAAAACGTTAAAGTATAACTGAATCAATAATTATATTATCTGAATTAGAATCAGATTTTTAAAGACCATTCCAATCACCCAGAATATGTTTTCTCTGTACATGTGGACATACATTCACCCAAAGATGCTACATTTACTAAGATGTTAGTACATAAGCGCCCATATGATTGATTCACACCGCTTGCCTCATTTTCTACAAACTCTTCATTTCACCACCCCTTTCCCATCTGTAGCAAGGAACCAACACTACAAAGACAGAAAAAACTGGACACTTTCCGTTGATTCAAGAGGCAGGTTTTTATTGCAGTTTTATGTCAATGCTAAACTATTCCACAGGGTAATATAATGTAGCGAATGTGATTACAATGAAGCTTACCAATGCAGCACAGAACAGAATAGATTCCTTTATTGTCATTGCACTGTACCATGAAATTAATTAAGAAGGCACTGACAATAAAAAAGCAGGATATACTTAAGTAAACTGTGGAAGCATGGAATGCCAGTGGTCTTAGTTGGGCTTAAATGACTCCCAGCAACTGCAAAGCGACTGAAATTGAGAGAATGATGACTCCAAATAAGCCAATGTATCCATAGACACCACGCATCCTCTTTGCTGGGTCTAAAAAATAAAGACACATTCAAGTCAAGATAAAACATAAATAAAGTGTGCGTCACAGACCAAGTTTGTGTAAACTGTAACTCAAAGATGAATCATTGGTGTTCCTGATTAAAGTTAGCCTAATTGCGAAGGTAGTCAATATGGTTGTTAATATTTTACAGGCTGAAAAGTTACATGCACCTGTTCCTTCCCTCCGAGTTTCATTTTTGTTATGGTGTAATGGTAAGGATTCTATGTACCAGACTTCCTACAACTTTAAAATGGGTGTCAACATTTGGGCCACAGGTAATTGAAAAATGACCCTTTAACCCTTGTAGCAGTAGATTTTTTTGGAATGTTTTTTTCTTCTTCAAAATTCTAAATCAGGTTCAAGAACTCCAGGCTTTCAATTACCAACAGTGACTGTGACATCAGCATTAGAATGTTCGTATTTGTGACCTTACACCTCAAAGGGCAAAGACTACCTGCACGTGGGAAGATCCTGTACATCTAGAATTCTTACACATTTGACGCTGTAAATGAAAACCCACAGAAGAGGAAATGGAACTGCAAGGCCCAATGGTGAATTTGCAATTCTTTGGCACTATGTTGCATAAAGTATACCACTGTAAGGTTTATGGCACAGGGCTGTGTGTGCTAGTTAGTCACAGGGCAAAGTCTCCATCATTGCTATCGTGTCATTTACACAGGAAAAAAAATGTTTTCAGGCCAAATATCCTGATAACAAAAGAAGCTATTATGTGCCGTTGATACAAATGCAGCTGTACTTGTGGAGAAACAAACAGTAGAAATGAGAAGGGTCTTACCACCAGTGTAGTATCCCCAGGCATAGGAGAACCTGCTTGTGACCCAAATGGCCCCCAACACTGCAGCTGCAGTCTGAGAAAGAGAGAGGAAAAGAGGGAGGTAGAGCAGGATGGAAACAGAGAGAGAGAGAGGAAAAGAGGGAGGTAGAGAAGGATGGAAAGACAGAGGAATAGAAGGAGGTAGAGAGGGATGGACAGAGAGAGGAAAAGATGGAGGCAGAGAGGGATGGAAAGAGAGAGAGATGAAGAGAGGGAAGTAGAGAGGGATGGAAGGGTACACAGAGGGTGAAAAAACTACCAGCCAATATCCTATCATGATAGTTTCATTACATTACATCACATGAATTTAGTAGACGATCTTAACTAGAGCGACTTGCACAAATATTTACATAACATCCATTCATGCAGCTAAAACCTAGCTTAAGGGTGTGTACTACCTTTGACCTTTAGGTTACAAGACCAGTTCCTTGCACGTTATCATATTCGAATATCTTCAACGTTATACAACACTGGCGCCATATGAAATGTGCTAATGAAAGGCCCTCTATAGAATAACTAAATTTTATAACAATGTTCTTCTTTTCACTAAAATTGAGTTTTTGATCAAGTTCATCTATGCAGGAGCTAACACCAATTTCGACAAACCATTTTTAACAAACCTGCATACATTATTGTGTGGGATTACCAAGTTTAACAAAAATCGTGTTGAATTTTTAGAAAAGTTGTGTGGCCTGCTAATACACTGGCAGTGTGTCAAATACATGAAAAGTGGAATCGATTACGTGGAGCCACAAACTTTCACACACAGATAGGCACAAATGCATGCAACAAACATACGCACCGGGTAGACTAGGGCCGCGATAGTCTGGAACACCAGCCACTGCGGGTAGACTTCCAGGGTGTTTTGATGAGCTCTCTGGATGCAGTTGAAAACCTGTTCCTTATCACTGTACATCGTCGGATACTGCACAAGACAAGATTTAAAGAATTTAATTTGAATTAGCTAAGCAAGTTTACATGGCAGATTTATTTTAGCTTCAGATCTCACAAATACTTTGACCTAGGGAACGATCTGACTGATTGAAGGACGCTAATTTATCTTGGCAGTTTGAAGAGTGAGCGTCTCTCCTTCTCGAACGCTGGTTGCGATGGCGCCAAATTAAGTATAAGTCAGTTGGCCGAACTAGCGTTTTTCTAACATTAGCAAGCGATAATAACACTGGACCTTGCAACTCTCCTTCGTTCATTTCATTTACTAGTGTGACATGTAATGTACCAGGGCCGGTCTTAATCTACCGACAACCTGATATGAACCTAACTTACCTTAACGTCGTATTTCTTTCTCGCTCCACCAACCTTCATAGCTAGATACGACAACATGATCCAGCTATAAAAATATGTCAATATGACATAGCCAAATCTAGACGGAACAATATCCAGTATTTCCATCGCAAAGTCAAATTAACACCGTGTCTCTAAACTGTAGAGAAGTTTGAACTCGGAATCTGCACTTTGCAATTGTCTACTTAGCTAAACAAACAGGGAGGATTTAGATAACCAACACACGTACTGTGGTTCCAGGAACTTGAAATACGGGCAAAAGCCAAATCTCAGCTCTCGCGATGAATGCAGGCGTTTTTTTTTTGTGAGAATTTTACTCTCTAGGGGCGTGAGTTATTGTAGTTTCATTTACACATTTCTGTATATAATACCCAAAGGTGAATAACTCGTTGCTGTGAAGGTGCGGGGTACATACCCGTAATAACTAGGGTAAACAAAAAAAAATAAAAATAACGACCAGATTGAGCCAACAATGCTGGCTCAAAAAACTCGAAAAATCGAAACCAAAAGTACAACAGAAGAACAGAAGATCTGGAATTTTCCATTCCTTTCGGAACGCTGTGATAGGTTGAACACTGAGAGCACAACCAATGGGAAGCCTGGTGGTGATGCGTGTATATCTGGTGTATATCATCACATTCTATCTATTCACTGACCATTTGTTCTAGGAAATCTCGCAGTTGCATAACCTTCGAAACCGTTGTGCATCAATTGTAAGAAAGTCGCTAGCCATACGAACAAAATAATTCCTTTAAATCTGTATTCGCTGAACTTATTGACGACTGAATTGTACGAATGGCAGTAAAAAGCAACTCCTTTCAGGAAAAATTCGAGCTGACCCAAAAAACGGAGAAAATATCTTCGGTGGCAGATCCCATCAACGCACGGTAAATTGTTGTTTTATTGAGTTAACGGGTGGCTTGCTTACAAATTATCAGCGAGTTAACTAGGCTGGCTACCTAACTGTAAAGCCGAACTTTTAGTCTAATTCATATTTTGTTATTGTCTGAATGGTGCTAGCTAAGTTTACGTTAGATCTATTTTACTTGTGTATCGATACCAGCTTCTCTATTAATGGCGTTAAAACTAGCGAAAGGGTCATATATTCAGATGGCGTTATAGCTTATCATAGCTAGACTATATTAGCTAGTTATAACGTTAAGTTAAGTTAACGTGGAAGTTTAGCTATAAAAGGAAACCGCAAGATTGGACGCATCTTAATATTAGGACATAGGCTTACTCAACTAACGTGTAAAATTCCGCAAACGTCGTATTATTATGTACGTGATATAATATATAATTCCATTGTTATTATTGTTTAAATACCTAACTGCGCTGTGTTTTGTGTTGTTAACGTTTGGAAGCTAGTCTGTTCAGCTAGCGCTAACCTTTAGAGAAGTAGCTGCAGTATGGAAAAATCCAGAATCTTCTGCCTGTAGTTCCTCGGGTGACATGTAGAGGGCTGTTGAGTACGCGGCTAAATTTTCGTCTGTTTTCTATCTAGGGAGGGCGCGCCATTTACAGAGAACACCGCCGGCGCGTTTCCCCATGAGATAATGGATGAAAAAATTAAAGGTAAGAATAACTATTCATTTTTTTGTTTGTTGCAGAAATATAGTCAATTGTGTCATTCAGGCGAGTTGTCTTATAGGAATGCTGCTGCCTTTTTTTGTGGGACAAAGGACTTGTATTTTACACAGAATTCAGAACCCATGCAAGGTTTTTTTTAAAAAAAATTTTTAATTTTAAGTGACTGTATTTTTAGAGAGCTGTTGAAACGAAAGTTACCTGAGATGGCACATTCTCCTGGCCACTTCTCACATTAGACGTCGACACCAGAATTCCCCTCCACCCACACAGCGAGTGGTGATTACATTTGCATACAGAGTAAAGGACTGATAGGCTGTTTGACCGTTTGTGATTGCTGCCCTTGGTGCTTGTATGTACAGGTTTGAATGTTTACAGAGGAGAATTGGGGGGGGGGGGGGCATTCCTCACCCATTCTGCCCATTTCCTGTTGTGAAGGAACAAAGCACTCTGTCTCCTCATTCATTGTATCGTTAGGGAGTTTGATTTGTGGATTGTTGACGTCCTGAATGCGTGATCAATCAGTGCTGCGGGTCATGTGATTCGCAGATGCTGAGAGGCGTTGGGCGGGGGAGGGGACTGGATCACAGAACCCACCGCTGCGGCGAGCGGGGGGATGGCTGCTGGAGGAGCGGGACGGGTCCTCCGCCTCGGACCGAGACTGCCGCTCCAGGTCCGTCTCCACGACGACCCGTTCCCGCTCCCGCTCCAGCTCAAGCTCCGTCAGCAGCGGGAGCAGCTACAGCTCGGGTCGCCATGGCGACCGGAGGAGGAACCGCAGGAGGTCGTACTACCACAGCAGCAGCAGCTCCCGGTCGCGCTCCCGGTCGCGATCGCGATCGAGGCCCCGCCCTCGCTGCCACCGGGCCCCCGCCCGCTCCCGCTGTTGCCGGGGGCGACGCAGGTCCCCGCCCCGCCGCTACAGGGCCCGCTCGCGCTCCTACAGCCCCTCCTACTCGCCCGTCCGGCGACACCGGCTCAGGAGCCCGCCCCGATCCCGGTCTCGATCCCGGTCCCGGTCCCAGTCCAGAGGGCGCAGGGTGTATGGCTTCGTGGGCAGGAGCAGGTTCAGGCTGACCTTCTCCCCCGAAAGGCGGTCCCGAACCCGCAGTCGCTCCAGATCCCGGTCGCCAGACAGGACCAGCATCCGCCTGAGTCTGCAAGGTAAGACTTAACATCGGAGCCCGCGAGCGTGGTCTCAGTTTCCCCCTCAGATCAGGGAATAAGTACAAGTTAAATTACTTTATTAGGAACAAATGATCATGGTTATTTATCAGTTTGTTTTGAAATGGAATTGACCCAAGACCTGGAAGACATATTTATTTTCAGACATGGCCAGGCCATGTAGCACAGGTGGAAAGCTTTGGGTGGGAGGGGAGCTTACAAGTCTGGTCCACAGTGTTGGATAGGTTCTGTTGGCAGTTTTGGCGCCCCCTGCTGGTGAGGTGCTCTCCATCTGCTCAAGCTGTGAAAGTGGGTTGCCAGAGTTGGTGTGTAACCAAATGGAGGCTGCATGGGTGCAAGTGTGACATGTAAAGCATACAAAAGAGCCAAGCCAAGCAGTACTTATTAGATTTTAATTTGTGTGCTGTTCTCTCCCCCCCCCCCCTTTCAGAAAAGAGGCAGCTTCTCCTCATCGCCAGAGAAAACGCAGCCAGGGCCCTGGGGGTGGAGGAGGTGGCTCTGCCGGCGAGCGTCAACGCGGTGCTGGAGGTCCGGGAGGAGCCCGCGCTCGGGGATCGGGTGAGACCGGGGGGCTCCGCCCTCAACAGCCTGAGGGAGGTGGGTATCGCCAGCCGACGGAGGCTTACCGTAAACAGGAAGTAGAGCTTACGAGCGAGATGAGATGAGATGAGATGAGAGGCGTTTACAGCAGGGCTTTTCCGGTCCTGGAGGGGTGGTGGTGTCCGCTGGTTTTCTGGTGCCTTCCGCTGTTTAAATTGCTTTCAGTCGGGTCGCTGATTGGCGAAAGACTCTGCGCACCTAGTTCACGAGGAATGAATTGGTTGCAAATTGAAAGGAAACCGCAAATCTGCTGACACTGAGACCCTCCGGGAAGGGGAGTTTGCAGCACGGATCTCAAGTAAACATAGGGGCCAGTTCAGCCACTGGGAACACACAGACCCCATGGCGGTCATATTCTAAATGGCCACCAGGGGGAGCTGGAACTACACATTTGTCTTCAATCGCTCACTGAGCTCCGGTGCCTTGTTAAATTTGGCTCAGTGCCTTAAATTCTGGCACTGCTCTACCCAGCAGTCTGTAGTACAGAAACTTCCAAGCTGTTCACTAGCGTATCCGCATCACTGTAAAGCAGAGATCTTGAGTTAGGCTAGGTCTGTTCAGAAAGGGCACTGGGAAGATTCAGTGTCAGCTGGCAGTTTCTAGAGTGATCTATAACACTTACATTTCAGCAGATTTTCTTTTCCAGACTAGCAACTTGCTAAAGTGTGCACAGGATCTTTTGACGAAGAACAGAGGTAACGACATCCAGTTTTCAGCACGAAAACCACTAGCATAAACTGACAAAACCGTCGCATAAACCAACAAAGCTGAGTGCCGTTGTTTTCCCATGCACAGGGTACTTATCTATCCAGGTTGCTGAGAGGGCTAATCTGTTTGACCAGTCAGGGAAGCTCAGTGAGGTCATCGTCGGGCTGAGTGGGGTTTGGAACGGTGTGCATAACTGACGATTCACCAGACCTGTTTGATTTCAGACGTTTGCTCTCTCACCCCCAAGGTGCACAGTCACGGACGTAATGCCTGCAAGGGTTTGTGATTTCATTTCTCTATTGTATTAAAAACAATTTTATTTTTTATTTTTTTTTAAACCATAGTACTTTTACTGCGAAGCAGTGACAGACATGGAAATGTATTATCTAAACGGCTTGCCTCTTCTCTGTGTGTCGCATGCTCTGTACTCAAAAGATCTGCAGTATTTATTTATTTATTTATTTTTAAAGTTGTGTATCTCTAAACCCCAGTCCCTTTCTCCAGGTGTGCAGCGTTAGCGTTATGTCCTCTGCCTCTTTATCTCTGTCTCTGTAGATCACATGACAGTGGCCATCACCTCATGAGGCCTGTCCAGGGAGAATGAGGTGGCAGCCTGTGTGGCTGTGCGTGACATCATGGGTTTGTGGGTTGCGTTTACTGAGCAGTGATTGGTCTGATCGTGACTGCATAGCGACGGCACGCGAATGACGTATGAACACTCATTTTAAGAAAAAGAAACCCTTCATCTGCCTATAGGTTCACTTGCATTTGTGCCCTTGGTCAATCAGCCAAATTAAAGATAAAGAAGGCTTGAGCTAATTCCACCCATGGTAACACATTTGCTTCTATCATTACCTGAACTGAGCTGTAATGTATAGTGTTGCTGTACCTGTACATATGAGTGTGTGTGTGTGTTCACACGTGTGTGTGTGTGTGTGTGTGTAGGGGTCGGGGGGGGAGGGGGGGAGGGGTTCACATCTGCGTTGTCCCTCAGCAGAAGCTTTCCGTCGGCAAGCTGAAGAAATTGTGTTCAGACTGCGTTTTAGTGACTATTCCCAATGAAGAAACCCAGCTCCTGTGCGCTTCAGATAAGTCTGTGTAAATTTGTCTGGAAAAAAGGGCTTTAACCTTCTATCCAGACAGACCGGTGCCTTTTTGCTTTTGGTTCGTATGAAATTAGATTATCATTTTTATTTTTTCATGTTTTGGTTCTACCATTCAGAGCGTTATGCGGTAGGTCTCTGAACATTTTTGTGTCGGCGAGGATGTTGATCAGGTGTGCTGTGAATCAGGCTCCCATTGGCCGTTGGGAGACGGTTGCCGAGGTTTCCACATTTATGGAAGATCTAGAAGAACAAACACTACCTTATAAAGCCTGTTTTTTTTTTTTTTTGCATAACAAAATATTTCAGCTGGCTTACTTTGTTATGAAGCAGAATATGTGTGTTTGTGAGAGCCAGCAAGTATTTGCTTGTGAGTTAACCTGGTGAAAATGATCAAAAAGGAAAAATGTGAAGTCCGTATGACATCTTGACAGCTTTGAGGTGTAATTGAATGCATCAGCTCTCTGGTGTGTGTGCGTGTTGCCTTCTCTAATCCGTTATAATCATAATTTATCAGCCAGTGCCGAGTTTTAAGATGTACGAGCAGCAGAAACAGACAGAAGCTTAATGTTATGGTGCAGCCTCCTCTCAACATGGCCATGGATCTGATGCACCTTTAAAAGTGGGGGTGTAGGCAGCCTTGTGAACGTGCGTGAGGTCACTTCCTGTCCCGGTCTGAATCTGTGTCCGTCTCTGTCTCTGTTCTCTCTGCAGAATTACGAGCAGGCTGACGCAGAGCAGGAGGTGGCCTGCCCCAAAATGTCCCCCAAGAACAAAATCTCCTTCAGCATTAATGTGAGTGACATGCTTTTTAAAATTGAATTTACTTTTTTAAAAGAGATATTTAATACGATCTCACTGAATCTTTCAAAAAGACTACTTTAAGTCTTATTTTGTTAAACAAGTCTTAGCCTACAAGGCGATTTAAAAACATTTTATTAGTGGCAAAGCCATAGTACACATCTGATGATGTAAGTTTCCTGTTTATTGCATCAAACTCATATAAATGGATTAGCAAGATTTTTTTATTGATGCTGATGATGATGTTTTAAATCGGATTTTGCTCCTCGGTCTTGCGATTGGCCGATGGCGGGTTTTGACGGCAGTGTGTTCTCGCTCCCCTTCTCCTTCAGAATTCGGTGGCCAGACCGGCGGCCGGCGGGCCCTCGAGCAGTCCGGAGAAGACCGCGACCGTCCGGTCAGACGGCGCGACCGGCCAGAACCCGTACGGTCACTGGGTCCCCGTAAAGGCCCGGTCGTTCCCCCTCTCTGCTTCCAAACGCCCGCCCGCAAAATCGCGGTAGCACGGTCGCACGAAAGGACCCTGTAAATACTGTAACATAGTTTGTATATAGGGCACACATGTATGTTCCTAGTGTTGGTGGGTGGGGGTGGGGGTGGGGGAATATATGGTTTCACTTTTAGATGTTTTCTTTCAGATGTAAAGTCCTTTATGTGCACGGAGGACGTCAGGATTTTGCACAGGTGGGAGTCACTTCTTTTTGTAGAGTTTTTCCCTGTGGTATTTGTGATATCTTGTTTTGTGAAGAGCTCAAATAAAGATATTCCTGAAATAATAAGGGGTTTCGAGGAATCTGTTCATTCATTGTTCCATTCACGTTGCTGGTAAGGGGAGCATGTCCAGTGGTAAAAATTTCTGACACGCAGTTCTGTCGATTTTATTTTGCACCCTCAGAATCCACACCTTTGACTCTAACCCCTTAAACCTCACTTAAAATCCATGAATCCCCCTGTTTTAACTATCTTTAAAATTATATGTGGTACAGACATGGTTCAAAGCTGCAAATAAAGAGGACATTTGTACCAAAATGACCAAATCCCCTGATCCTATGAGAGTCTTACTCCTTAAACATTACAGGACATAACTATTCTGAAAAACAACAAATAAATACAAAAATCGTTTGGTATTTTCTTTATTCTGTAAGAGATTATATGTACTTCATCTGCTGGACGAAACCAGATTTCTTTTTCCAGTCGTGCCCCAGGATGTATAGAACATGATGGGTAGATCTTAAAGCAGGCTGGGAAATGCATGAAAAAGCTTTCAGCTTAAAGGAAATGACACACAATGAATAATGACTTTTGCTAGCCTGTATACAACAAGCAGATTGATTGCTTATGGGTCAGAGGGGGATTTTATCGATATCAACACCATCACTGTCATATGAGCAGTTGTTTGACTTGTGGACAGTTATTGGATTATAAAACAGAATAATCATCAACCTGGACTGTCAATTTCGGCCCTCCTTTGGAGAAGGAGACTGCCTTGTTATTTATTTCGTTATCTTGTTATAGTGGCTTTACTCATCGATACGATTTTTTGCATCGAAGTGCGAAGAGTCTACACTTTACAACGGTGTAAGTGTTGTGTTACAGCTGTGCACATTCAATCAGTGAAAGCAATAATTTGGGAGAATGCTATTTTTAAATGATGGCGTCTAATTGGGGCTATTAGAAATTAACATGGAAGCAGTGAAAGTCCTACTTGATAGTTTACAACAGTGTCAACATAATTCCGGTTGACATTTTTGCAGTTCCATTGCCCTGCCACTAGATGTCAGGTTTGTGACGCTTAACTGAGGCAAGTGTGTCAACTGCCCTAGTTAAGTCATGAGCATACGTGTGCTAGCAGTTCACCCAAGTTACCCTTGTTTGATTCCTGCCATCCAATTCAATAAACCTAATGCACAACATTGTAGCAGTTCAAAAGAAACTGGCCTAAAGCAATAGGTACACTGAGAAAAAATTGTACGTGGACACCCGTCACTTATGTACACCTCGTAGAAAATGCCTTATTTTGATGAAATGTTAGAATCATCACAGATATCTGATATGAATTATCTGATAGCCTTCCGTATCTATGCCTGTATAAAATGCTGTGTTTTGGCAGATCTGCTGAAAACGGCTTTGTTTGTTGAAACAAAACCCCAGCGCACAAGGGCCGATTGTTTAGCAACACCCCGCTACAAGTCTTTGAACATGTTGGTTCCTGAACTACCCGGGGCGAACTCGCAGGTTTCATTAAAACTCATTAAACTGGCTCTGTGTATTGGAGGGGCTGATCAAAGCAAGTACTGAACTTAATTGCCAAATTGCAATTCATTTCGGGCGCATCTTCTCCGTCTGACGTTTTTCGCAGACTGGCGTTCTGCTTTGACAGCCAGCTGGCACCTGCGTTGGCAGCGTTGATTAATTGCCACGCAAACGGTGACGGCCCGCGTTTTCGCGGTGTTCGCGGCTCGTAATTACAGGTCGGGGTGGTGAATCCCAAACCAGACTGTCTAGTCGCGCTTCTCTTTGAAGGCGCGCGCGCGCTCGCTGAGCCGGTGAGTAGGTGGTAAAATGGTCCAGTCCCGGACAAAACCGTGCTGACCACCAGTTGCGCGCGACCGGTTCCGCGTGCCGGTTCCGCCAGAAATGTTATCGACCTGCGGCGGGAGGCGGCAAGCTAACCGGGTCTGGCAACTTCGTCAAATTGGCAACCTAGTCAGACTCAAGAAAACAAGGTGTGGCGCGTCAGCTGTATTCAACTGCTTTAATTTATGAGTTAAAGTGCCAAGTAGGCTAACAGCAAAAACCTACAGACCCTACAGCTCTCCAGGACCAGGGTTGAAGACCAGTGTGCTCAGATATTTATTTGAGAGAGATTGAGAGCAACTCCAGGAGAGCAAAATCCTGAAAATTTGTGTGGGGATTTTTGTTGAAAGTGGGTTGTGGGGAAGGGGAGTGGGGGTATTTTTTAAAATAAATATTTAGGGGGAGATAGATTTCAAAATACCGTATGCGGCAACGGCAACTCTGACCAATTAATCTCTTCCGTCCACTAATGAATTGAGTCTCAGTATCATATTCCTTTCCACCTTGACACTCCAGTAGGGCCAGCCCTGTTCCTGGATGGGAGGTACGCATGCAGGTTTTCTCATTTCACCGCATCACCCAGTCTCTCAAGTACACCAACTCTGTACACCAACGCCAGCTCACTTGTAGATCAGACTACAGCAAAATGTCTGACTTAAGGACACACAAATTCAGAAACTCCTCAGACAATGTATCTAAAATCGTAAGGCGTGAACAAGATGGGGCTGACTGTATAATTAAGGGCTGAAGTTGGCATGGGCCACAGAAACTGATACTGACTGGAATGATTGGAATGAGCCCCTCCACCCCTCCACCCCCCCTCCCCTCCCCTCCCAAGAAATGGTGCCAATTGAAACCCATTGTGACAGGGATCAATTCCCAACCAATAAACACCTGGTTAAGAAGATATTTTCCGCAATGACAGTGACTCATCACGAACCAATCAGGAAAGCCTTGGCTGGTGCTAGTCCAGCAAACGCAGAATGAGGAACTTGTGCACCAAAAAAAAAATCATCCAAATAGATCTGTCAACAGTCATTGCTTGCTCAGCTCATTGTTTGTCCTGAAACCATACGACAGACAGAACTGGATACAGGGAACACTGGAACCATGCTATTGGCCAATAAGGCTGCAAGTGCATTCAGCAAAATTATGTCGTTTGTTTTCCACTACATATAATCACTTCCCGTTCATGTGTTCTAGTAAAAACGGCAGGTGTAGTGGACTCAGCTCCCTGCCATTACTTCATGTTACTATTCTACAGATGCTGGACTTCTGTTCAGACAAACCCTGTTCTGTGGCCATCTGAAGTTCATGTTATTGATCGTGTGATCGATTGATGAACTAATGTACAAGGGTCTGGTCAACCGCCCGTATTTGCAATTTATTGCCCTTTCAAATGCGTGTTGTTTTGTTAATGTCTTGTGTGCCCGCGTGCGCACACACATACACATACACACGCACGCACGCACGGAAGTGCACAAAAACACACATACACGCACACGTGCACAAACACACGCACACAAACAAATACACTCCAGCAGACTTTCAGTTGTCGCATCCATCTTAATTAAATGTAAGCCTACGACACGACCAAACGCAGATGAAATCTTGTGGGTGGCAGTGTAGTAATAATGGGTAAGGAGCTGGTCTTGTAACCTAAAGGTCGCAGGTGCGATTCTCTGGTAGGACACAGCCACTGTAACCCTTGAGCAAGGTGCTTAACCTGCATTGCTTCAGTACATATCCGGCTGTCTAAATGGATGCAATGTAAACGCTGTGTAAGTTGCTCTGGATAAGAGCATCTGCTAAATGCCTGTAATGTAATGTAATGTACTGTACTGTACTGTAATGTACTGTAATGCAATGTACTGTACGGTACTGTACTGTAATGTACTGCAATGTAATATACTGTACTGTAATGTACTGTAATGTTATGTAATGTACTGTAATGTAATGTACTGTACTGTAATGTACTGTACGGTACAGTACTGTAATGTAATGTACTGTAATGTAATGTAATGTACTGTAATGTGCTGTACTGTAATGTAATGTGCTGTACTGTACTGTAATGTAATGTACTGTACTGTACTGTACTGTACTGTACTGTAATGTAATGTACTGTAATGTACTGTACTGTACTGTAATGTACTGTAATGCAATGTACTGTACGGTACTGTACTGTAATGTACTGCAATGTAATATACTGTACTGTAATGTTATGTAATGTACTGTAATGTAATGTACTGTACTGTAATGTAATGTAACAGATAAAATCTTGAGCTCAGGATCATTGCGCAGCGGGAGGACCGGGGCGGCCGTATCAGAGAGAGCCGGCTGGCCCGTTACTGGGCCGTAAACACGAGGTACGGCCCGGCGGGCCCCCGGCGGGCCCCCTGCCCTGTCATCTCCGTGGATAAGTACAGGGCTCCCGTCTGAGTCCCGCCCCTGTGCAGACAGTTTCACTCTTTCTGCCTGGCAAAAAAGCGCCCGCTCATTTTCCCATCACGGGCCGGAGGCACTCTCAGCCCAAAACAACGCACTTACACCTCCAGCCCTGACATCCGATCCCCCAGCCTGTTTACACGCCATGTGAGATAAGCATTTAAAAAAAAAACAAAAAAAAAAAAAAACATTCAGCCACAGGGGGAACTTCAGTCCCTAAATCGGGAACATTCTGGAAAAACCGCAAATGCATCTTGACACATCTGCCCCCCCCCCCCCCCCCCATTTTCTTATTTAAAAAAAAGCGCTTTTTTTTGTTGTTTACGGGCCCAGCACAATGCACCCCATTGTAAAGAGGACACAGAACGCCCTTTCAATTAAGCCTGAGAAAAGCGCTACAAGTCGCCCCTCGCAGGCAAACGTTATTTGATGTTACCCTCCCTCGTAATGCCTAGGACACCGCGCCGCTATCCGGGCTCATCACATGAACTTAATTACCATTCAAAGGCACTTCACAACGGCTCACAGCCCACTCTGATTTACCACAGAGGGGGAGAGAAAAGAAAGAAAGAAAGAAAAAAAACACACAAAAAAAAAACATCCCAGGTTCTGTCCATACATCACCCTTGAGATGAAAACGGGTCGTTTTCAGACGTCGTTTACCCGAATCCATCTCGGCCCCCGTGACAATAGCCATTCACCTGTCGCGAGCGTGGGGGTTTTGTGAGGGGTGGGGGGGGGGGGGGGGGGGCTCTCTGATGGTGTAACAGTACCTGCGAGACGTGCCAGGTGACTGTAAGGTAAGCAGGCTGGAGAGAACGAGGGCTGGCCGGTAACTTGGCCCTCGGACAAGCACTTTTTAAAAAATTTTCGGTGAACCTAGACCCCCCCATCGCCCCCCCTGCGAGCTGCGAGCTGAAGAAGGACCTTTCCTTCGGGAAGGCCCCGCCCCACAGTGAGCAAAGTGCTTACTGTACCCCCTCCAATCACAGCTCACGTTCAACAATCCAACTATTCCCACACTCAGGGGCTATCAGACCATCCATTTGTGATGCTGCGTAAAGACGCCTCCCCCCTCCCCCCAGAAACACAGGTCTGGCTGGAAAACAGCATGAAATTGGGCTCAAATATCAAAAGAGCCCACCCCCCCCCCCCAAACCATCGCCTAAATGCACAATGTAGGACATCACAAACAACTTACGTCACCAATTTTTCACATGCAAGTCAGATTTGCTCCCTCTTCCCTCCCTCCCTCCCTCTCTCCACCACACCATATCCTCTCAGGCTTGTTATGAAAAAATAAAAAATAAAAAAAACATCTGACTCGTGTTTACGATGTTTCACAAGGTTTCATTTGGGCTATCGCACACGGAAAGATCAAACGGGACCCCCCCAGTGAGTAGTCAGAGAGTAGTACCCGGGCGCTCCCCTAGAGGGCGCCAGAGGCGCACCGGAGACGGACAGGGCTGGAGTGGAGCATGGTGGGAACTCTCCTGGGTAAACTGATCTCCTCTCAGGTCACAAGCCTGCACGGGGGCTGCCATATCGCTGGGAGGCTCACAGCATTCAGATGCAGCTGATAAAGGTTGCGCTCAGCGTGCGTGTGAGTGTGAGTGTGTGTGTGCGCGCGCGCGTGTGCTAGGAGGCTCACTGCTTTCAGATGCTCAGATAAAAGTTACGCTCAGCGCTGAAACTGTTTCTTCTTTATTCCCCTCCCCACCTCCACAGCTGAGGCCGCTTCACTGTCAACACCGAGCTGCCATGACACAATCCCCCCCCCCCCCCCCGCCATCCACAACATAACACCACTCTCTCCACACCCTGCCTTCTCTCTCTCACGCACACTTACACTCACCCTCACACACAGTCACACTCAGTCTCACACACACACATACACACACACATAGGCATGCATGCACGCACGCACACTCACACACACACACACTTACACTCACCCTCACACAGTCACACTCAGTCTCATACACTCACACACACACACACACACACCTACACTCACCCTCACACACAGTCACACTCAGTCTCATACACTCACACACACATAGGCATGCATGCACGCACTCTCACACACACACACTTACGCATACATGCATACGCGCACTCTCACACACACACACACACACTTACACTCACTCTCAGTCACACTCAGTCTCATACACTCACACACATGCATGCACACTCTCACTCACACACACACACACACACACACAAACTCTATCTCCACTCTTCCGATTATCAGTTAGTCACAAGATCGTCCCTCTCCCTCTCATCAGAATGGAATCTTATCAAATCTGTTTCAGTAAACCAAACCCACGCCACATGAGTCTTCCGAGTTTTATTACACAAAAAAAAAAAAAGATTAAAAGCCATCAAGGGGAGCACTGCAGGGGAAGATACCACTCACCACATCTGTACAGAACAAACAGCAAATAAAAAAAAACACAAAAACACACATCTTTAGCATCTCTCTCCCTCAGACCAGCCTTCTGTAGCTCCAGCAGCTAGCCCGCGCGCTACAATCACAGGGTGGGGTTTTAAACAGGAGACTGTAGATAAACGCTGCTGTTCTGTCTGTTCTCCAGGTCTTCAGCACGAGCGCGGGACCCTGGGTCTGCTCAGGCGTGTAAGAGAGGGGCAGTTCCCTAAGGGAGGGGGGCAGTTCTCTGATGGAAGGGGGGCATTTCTCTGACGGGAGGGGGCATTTCTCTGACGGGAGGGGGCAGTTCTCTGATGGAAGGGGGCATTTATCTGAGGAAGGGGGCAGTTCTCTGATGGAGGGGGGCAGTTCTCTGATGGAAGGGGGCAGTTCTCTGAGGGAGGGGGCATTTCTCTGATGGGAGGGGGGCGTTTCTCTGAGGGAGGGGGGCAGTTCTCTGATGGAAGGGGGCAGTTCTCTGATGGAAGGGGGCATTTCTCTGAGAGAGGGGGGGTGGGGGCAGTTCTCTGAGGGGGGGGGTGGGGGCATTTCTCTGAGGGAGGGGGGGCAGTTCTCTGAGGGAGGGGGCAGTTCTCTGAGGGGGGGGGTGGGGGCAATTCCCCGAGGGAGGGGGGCAGCAGGGGGCGGGTGCCCAATCAGACGGCCGTGCCCCTCTCCAGGTTCTGCTTGATCTCGGCCGTGTACTTCCCGTAGAAGCGCTCGGCCTTCTTGTTGAACTTGGCGTTGCGCTCGTTGATGTAGTCGATGTCGGCGTCGTCGTTGTAGGCCCTCCGCCGGCTGTACTTCGCCCGCTTCTCGATCCTGCCGCCGGCAAAAGAGAATGAGCGAACGGCCAGCGTCACCCCCGCCCCCCCCAAAGCACCAATCACGTTCGCTCTTACTGAAACGCAGCCGCGCAGGAGGTTAGGCCCGGTACATTAACGCACACGTCGACACACACACACACACACACACACACAGAAACACGCGCGCTTTGAAAACGGCGTGTGTGGAGGAATGTGTGAAGCGGACAGTTGCGACAGAGAGAGCGAGGATCTTGTGCTTCCCCCAGTGTGATGACATCACAGCTCTTATCAGGCTCCTGACACTGAGGCTGCTGAGAGGGTGGGGCATATCCTGCAGGCCCCCCACCCACTCCCCCCCCCCCCCAGACCCCCTCCCCCCCCCAGCTGTCTGCCGCTCTATCAGACACATCTTCACCACTCACATGCTAAACACGCCGCCTTTACATCGTGTGTGTGTGTGTGTGTGTGTGAGAGTGAGTGTGTGTGAGTGTGTGTGTGTGTGTGTGTGTGAGAGTGTGTGTGTGTGTGAGTGTGTGTATGTGTGAGTGAGTGTGTGTGTGTGAGTGTGTGTGTGTGAGTGAGTGAGTGTAAGTGTGTGTGAGTGTGTGTGTGTGTGTGAGTGTGTGTGTGAGTGAGTGTGAGTGTGTATGTGTGTGAGTGAGTGTGTGTGTGTGTGTGTGTGTGTGAGAGTGTAAGTGTGTGTGTGTGAGCGTAAGAGTGTATGTGTGTGTTTGTGTGTGTGAGCGGCTGTGGGAGTGAGTGTGTGTGTGAGTGTAAGAGTGTATGTGTGTGTTTGTGTGTGTGTATGTCTGTGTGTGTGAGTGTGCGTGAGTATGTGTGTGTGTGTATGAGTGTGTGTGTTGGTATATGTATGTATGTGTGTGTGTGTGTGTGTGTGTGTGTGTATGAGTGTGTGTGTTGGTATATGTTTGTGTGTGTGTGTGTGTGTGTGTGTGTGTGTGTATGTGTGAATTTGTGTGTTGGTATATGTATGTGTGTGTGTGTGTGTGTGTGTGTGTGTGTGTGTGTGTGTGTGTATGAGCGCACACTCACTGTTTCTCCACATCCTCCACCATGCGGTCGACGCCCTCCTTGCTGGGGACGTGGGTGCCGTGGATCAGACTGTTGGAGGTGGGGTGGAAATCCTCACCGCTGTGGGACAGGAAAACAGGAAGTTACATAACTGTTGCACGACAGGGAAACAGGACGTTGCATCACTGCTGTGCGACAGGAAAACTGGACGTTACGGAAACACTGTCCCACATCACCACCCACAGCCACTCCATTAACACCCATACAAACCAACGCTGACAAATACCAATACATAAAAGCTATAAATAAGCCTAAAATCAGAAAAAAATGTATTTAAGTACCGTGCCATGGAACACAGTGCTCCCACAAAACAATATATTTATGAAGCATGAACACTGCGTGCTTTGATCCAGTGCTGGTGATTAATGAGTCCCTCCTTAGAGAACAGGGTGTAATCTGCTTTCCCACTTCAACCTCCATCCAAACAATGCCCCATTAAGCCTCAGCACCCGCATTACAAACCATCTGCACCACACCATTACACCACCCACTACGGCATCCCACCAGGGCCAAGAAGCCTAAACCGGTAATGAGTTCTACCGAGACCCCGCACGCAGAACGGGGGGGGGGGTGTGTCCTGTGCGCAAAATTCTCCAATACAAAGGGAACCCCTGGCTTAAAGGATGAGAAGATAAGTTTTATCTCTGTGATGTCATTATATGTGGGTATATCAAAGTCAAAGTGTTTTTATTCGTCAAGTGCACAGTATAACGCAAGGTCATTCTGAGCAAAGAAATTCTTATGACATGGCAGGCAGCCTGCCATATTTGGAGACACAGATGAGAAACGTGGTTGGACCTGTTAAATGCAGGTCGTACTAATGATCCTGACCAGGACAGAATGTACCCCATTATGACATCTATTTTGGGGCGGAGTTCCCTGTTTAAACGTCCCGTTTCTCCCCGCGTGACACACACACACAGAAACGACCCGGAGGAGAGCGGCTCGGACTCACCACCGCTCCCGCTGCCTCTCGTACTCCTCCATGTCCGGGCGGATCTGCCTGGTGAGCCGGTGGTACTGCCGCAGCTGTGCCTCGGCGTAGCCTGCTCGGCAGAGAGCGCCGCCGCCGCCGCCGCACCGCGCCGGGAAACAAAGAGAAGCCCGATAATTAGCGGAACAAACGGCACACAGACACACAGGCAGAGGGGAAAAAAGAAAGAAAACAAAAAAACCTGATGACAAAACGATGCCTGCCTCTCGTTAAGAAGGAAACAAGGACGCATCTATTGTTTTTTTTTTTTTTTTTGTTCTTTTCTCTCTTCCCGCCCCTCTCTCTCCCGCTGCCAGCAGTGTTTCCTCCTCAGACTCCAACGCTGTGTAAGGGCCCCAGATGGCGGCCATATTTTGGGGGACGCGCCGGGACTGGAGGGGATTAAGGGGGGGGGCGATTGATGTGCCGCGGCCGCGTCCGCAGAGGACCCCCCCGCCGAGCGTAACCGGGGCAACGGCGCCGCGTGGCGGGACGGCTCACCGGAGAAGCCGGGGTCGGGGTTCTTCTTCTTCTTCTTCCTCTCCCAGCGCTCGGCGTCCTCGGCGCTGATCTCCAGCAGCTTCACGCGGTCGTAGTCCTCCCCACGCGCCACGCAGTCCTGCCACACACACACACGGTGAGGGCGCTGTGGGGACAGTACTCACCCCACACACACACACACACACACACACACACGGTGAGGGCACTGTGGGGACTGTACTCACCCCACACACACACACACACACACACACGGTGAGGGCGCTGTGGGGACTGTACTCACCCCACACACACACACACACACGGTGAGGGTGCTGTGGGGACTGTACTCACCCCACACACACACACACACACGGTGAGGGTGCTGTGGGGACTGTACTCACCCCACACACACACGGTGAGGGCGCTGTGGGGACTGTACTCACCCCACACACACACACACACACACACACGCGCGCACACACACACACACACACACACACACACGGTGAGGGCGCTGTGGGGACTGTACTCACCCCACACACACACACACATGCACACACACACACACACACACACACGGTGAGGGCGCTGTGGGGACTGTACTCCACACACGCACACACACACACACACACACGGTGAGGGCGCTGTGGGGACTGTACTCACCCCACACACACACACACACACACACGGTGAGGGCGCTGTGGGGACTGTACTCACCCCACACACACACACACACACACACACACAGACAGTGAGGGCGCTGTGGGGACTGTACTCACCCCACACACACACACACACACACACACATGGTGAGGGCGCTGTGGGGACTGTACTCACCTCACACACGCACGGTACAGATACACACACACACATAAATACAGGAACAGATACACACTCTCACACAAACACACACTGATACACATACACATTATCTCTCTCTCTTACACACACACACACACACTCCCTCTCATACACACAGGAACAGACAGACACACACTCACATCATGGTAACAACTACACTCAACCCCCAAAGCACTCACTCACACATCCTGGCAGCAACTATACACTCCCCCCCACCCACCACCCCCCCAAACACACAAATGTAGAATATCCACACATGCTTATTATGTGGAGCAGCATTCCACCACAAAACAACACTGTGATAGTACGAGAATTAAAAACACTTTTCTCTGACAAAAAGACACGAAAAAAATCCAAGGACTAAACCTGTGTTTCTGACTCACATGTGCCTGCACTAATCCTAGTAAATTCTGATTCTGAAAAACTAGGCAACACATTTCACCACCGTGGGAAATATGATCATCACAGTTAACTCCAACCCGCAGGCCGAATCCTAAAGTTGCTGAAACATTCATTCTGACCAGTCTCTTATAAATGTGAATACAGCAAGAGACTGTGTTCACATTAATGAGAGAAAGAAGCAGGCTTGGTATCTCTATGTCTACGTGGGTCAGTTCTCTCAGGAAGAGGCTTCAGATTCGATTCCCAGGTGGGGCCCTGCTACTGTAGCCTTGAAGCTGTATAAATGGATACTATACAAGTCTTGACGCGTGCTATATTTATTTATTTTATACAGGGCAGCAGTGTAGTATCATGGGTAAGGAACTGGTCTTGTAACCTAAAGGTCACAGGCTAAATTCCTGGGTAGGACACTGTCGTTGTAAAGTTACTTAACTGCTGCATTGCTTCAGTATAAATCCAGGTGTATAAATGAATGCAGTGTAAATGCTACATAAAAGCTGTGTAAGTAGCTCTGGATAAGGGCGTCTGCCAAATGCCTGTAATGCAATGTAATGTAAGGTTAAGTGAATGAAGGGAGGAGCCACCTTCTTCTTCTCTCCCTCCTGTAGCTCCCACTCCATGCGAGCTTTCTTGGCCTCCCAGTTGGAGGGCAACTTCAGTCTCTTGTCTTCCTCCACCAACTCCTGGTGATTGAGCTTCCGAGCTTCGTTCTGTGCACAGAAACACGGGCAAATTCACATCGAAATTCAATCTAGTTACAAAATACCTCCCAAAGACAGGTCAAAAAACCAGTCCAAATGGTGAAGGATGCTTTGCGGGTTGTATAAACCACATACACCCATGCGCACACGTGCACACGTGCACACACACACACACACGCACACAGAGTAAACAACACATATTATAAATTAAAATACATAGCGGTACATTAAAATACATATTTGCAATTACAAGCAAGTAAAATACTGTCCATCTCTGATCTTGCCCAAGTATCGAGAGAGAGTAGTCTTGTGCAATTAGAATTGGCAGCACAATTATTCTGAGTAGAAAAAAATTAAGTCTCAGACATGCTTACAACAAAAGGTAACAAAAAACTGCAGAAATTATAGCTTTTATCCTCACCTTGTACGAACCAGAACATTCCTGCATTAACACTTGTTTTAAAGAAATGTGCAGCTGTTTGGTGCAAATAGCTTCATTATAATTACTGATGGACCGAACGAGATGCTGAAACTCACCCTTTTCAAATGCAGTTCACGGAACCTCTGCATTCTATCTTCCTTTTTCTGAGCGAGTGTCATCTCTTTTGGCTTATCAGCCCCCAAATCTCCAGTCTGAAACATAAAAAACGGAATTTAACGGTCATTACGGGGGAAAAGGAGAAAGACAAAGTTATACAATCGCTCTGCACACTTAAACAAGGTACTTAGATTTTTATTGAAACAGTAACCATATAGATGGTGGTTCATATTAATAGCAATCAATACATTTCAGAAATCCGGATCAAATACGTTCTGGTGTTGTTGTGAATGTTAACACGTTATCTTGCCTGCTAGCGAGCACTGCTAACTTGTTCGAACACGCCAGGCATATACATTGTGGGACATAATTGCCATATATATATCAGACAGACGCTGCAACCTAATGTTTAATGTTTAATAACTTGCTATCGGAATAAATGTCCCATAAGTTATCGGTACTCTTAACAGTTGCTTGATAAGATTAGGTAGCTAAGATGGTTAATAAGGAAATCCGTTAGCTTAGCTTGCTAGTTTCCAGGTGGTAAACAAACCCCAGATCAAGTACGACAATGGTTTAACGTTAAATCAGCGTAATTCACGTAAAACCCGAACCTTAAACAACACTTTACCAATGCGAAATTAGATATTAAGGTCTTACCAACATGTTAAATTTGATCTATACACATCAACAGTCTATTTACTAACCTGCGTAGCAGGCTCCATGATAGAAGCGGAACTGTGTACCGGATGTGACGTGGGCAATACTACCACAGACAGAAAGAAGAGAATAGGCGAGAAATCGCAGCACAGCCACAACTCTGCAATTAATACGAATTTTAATTTATTATTGACACTGAAAATTAAAGCCGTGAAAAAGAACACAATGCTTTCATCGCATTGAACATTTTCTTTATATGTGGAATAATTAAATATTGAGAAGTAAATGACCACAGCATAAAAATATGAATGGCTAAATTATTTTTTGTAAGACACATGACTTGCTTCAAGTAGTTGCTTGACCAGACAATCTACGGAAATTACATTTGACCTAAATTCCCAGTTCTCATATTTGTTGAAGCAATTAACAGAGTGCTTACAGAATTTGATTTGCCTGCCAAGGGGATTGCCCTCAAATTATTTAAGTAAACAATAATCACAAGAGATATTTCTGTAATTGCCTGGAGTTATTGAATGCTAGCCAACACTGACACACCTCTAATGCCACATACATACATATATTTATTTGTTTATTTGCGTGAGAAATAAATCGACTGTTGGACTGCGGGGAAGAGATCAATGCAAGGGAATGAAGGTACCGGCAACAACGAGCACATTGTCCAACAACTTCAGAACGTGTTGCCTAGTCTCCTTTAGTCATTACCGTGCGTCTTGATCAGTTTCACACGTTAAACTTGCGTATTTTTTACGTCGTGTTGCATCTGAGCTCGCTGTTGTGAATGGAGTTAAGGACTGGTGTAAAAGGCTCGGGTTCGAGGATCCGGGGAAGGAGCGTCGGTCTGCCAGCGCGGTTCTTCGCTCGGAGTGATTGATGGCAAACAGACTGCGCACGGCTACGCGAGGATGAAGATGTAGGGGTCGAGGGGAACTCACTTCCCGCCCGTCTCGCTGCGAATTCGCTGCGGGAATAAATTAGGGCGGAGGCCGTGAGCCTACAGAGACGATGAGTAACCGCGGGCCTTGCCTCAAAGCCCAGCCTCCGTCCCGCTGATGGAAGGAATACACTGTTCTTGTTTGAAGAAAAAAAATAATAATAAAAATCAGGGCATACTGGTTCTTTGTGGTTCTTCCGGGATTTTAAGGAAACCAGAAAACTCTACTGGCGCAGATTATTAAAGAGGTGCCGACTGACAAAATGACACTACCTAAGCCTGGAGATCACATGACTAAAGAAGATCGCATGTTCCTGTAGCCCCAAAGTTACTTACTTATTTATTTGATCAGGACCAGACTCCCACAATTCATCAGGAACCCTGCCGGGAACCCTGTCAGGTGCTGGTGAGGCCTAGCCGATATGGGGGACGTTCGATTGGTCGTTATTTGCTGGAAATCACGGCACGGTGTTTTCTACATTTATTTTTTATTTTTATTTTTATTTTTCCCCGTGCCAAATGGCTTTCCAGGCTGATTAAAAAGTCAGAAGAAGGAGGAGCCCGGCGAGGTTTACGAGGTCATATCCTCTCAGTTTCCATGGCTCACTGTTGGGGTTTTGTGGGACTTTGGTGCTTTTTGACATCCATCCAGAGACTGTGGAAGTGGGTGCGGTTTTATAGATCACGGATTGGAAGGGGAAGGGAGGGAGGGGGGGGGAGCGGGTGTTAGGGGGTTTGTGGGTGGGGAGTGGGGTGGGATGGAGGGGGTGGCTGGGGAGGGGTGGGGTGGCGGTGGTATTGTGAATTTAGACACTGAATCACACAAACAGCCTCTCTTGGTTTCCCACTGCGGGGGAAACTCCCTGAACCACACGCGGTGGGTTTTTTTAACGAGACGCGGCTGAGCTGTTGGAGCTGGAGACTCCAATACCCAACGGGGCCTTTGTGTGGAGCACGTACGGTATTTACACTGCGTGGAGGGTGCTTTCATAGCCACCGCTGGGCCTGCTCCACAGTCGGTCAAAACCAACGATCACAAAACATTTGTCACAGTGGGCTTCACAGTAGACCCCCCCACACAAAAAAGCAAACCTAGTGTGACAGTGACAGGAAAGAACTCTCTGAACGACATTTTTTGGAAGGAACCTTCGGAGGAATTTCGGAGTCCAAAGGGGGGGGAAGCCTGTCCTCCTGTGGCCGGCTCCAGGTTTGGCCTCATCGTGACCGACCTGGCCAACCAGTCGATCAACCCACCAGCTTCCGTATTCGTCCTGCAGATAGCCCGTTTGAAAACCCGGAGCGCAAAAACACACGTGTGCGTGCACAACCTGAAATAAATTAGACTTGTTCCACGCCAGTGTCTTCCGGAACGATCGAAATACACGCATTCCCCCACTTGATTGCGTTTGAAATTAATAGCCTCCTTTTAAAATGGGGGGGGGGGGATGTAATTAACTGAAGTTTACAGTGTTAGATTAAAGCGTCGTCGAGATCACAGGCGACGCTAATAGCCTGACGGGTTTCCCTGGAAGCCAGATGGAGACGGGAATCGTTGAAAGAAAAAACAAGATGAAGGAATGATGGACACCGCTCTGTGATCGTCGTGCTCACCAAAATAAAAATCGAGGGGGGTGGCGGGGAGGGGGAGGGGGAGGGGGAGGGCGGGGAGGATGTGATCTTACTCTTAATCAATTAAAGACGTGAATACCGTAGGAGCAAAGGCAAACACTGGGACGGAGAACAAGGCCTGAAGCTCGGGGAACATCCGCCTGTGTCCCTGGGAGGCCATTTTGGGGCTTTGCTGAGAGATTAATGTGGA
>NC_049201.1:77515978-77518478 GCF_013347855.1 Anguilla anguilla | reverse complement strand
CCCCCCACCCTCCCCTCAACCCCCACCCCCACCCCCCCCCCCCCCCCCAGTGGTAAGAAAGGGAGCAACTGGCTGGTGATCACCCCCAGTCCTGCTGGGGTTTAAACAAAAGTGATGATTTGCAGGTCTCACCCAGATCACTTCCTTATGCGTCCACTTCACGCTGAGAAGATGGGGGGGGAGAGGGGAAGACAAAGAGAGGGAAGAGAGGGAGAGAGGCAGAGAGAGAGAGAGAGAGGGAGAGAGAGAGAGATAGAGAGAGAGTGAGAGAACGAGAGAGATAGTGAGGGAAGAAAAAGAGAGGGGAAAGAGAGAAAGGGAAGAGAGAGAGACTGAGAGAGGGAGAGAGAGAGAGATAGAGAGAGAATGAGAGAACGAGAGAGAGTGAGGGAAGAAAAAGAGAGGGGAAAGAGAGAGAAAAGGAAGAGAGGGAGAGTGAGACAGAGAGAGAGAGAGAGACTGAGAGAGGCAGTGACCGAGAAAGAGAGAACGAGAGAGAGCAAGAGAATGAGAGAGAGCGGGGATGAGTGGAAGAGAGCTAGAGAGAGAGAGAGAGATAGGGGGAGGACATCACCTGTCGCTACACTGAGACAGCTCTGTGTGCGGTGTGGTGTGCGGACAGCTGTGGGGGGTGGGGGGGGGGGGGGGGGGGGGGGTGGGGGTGGGCAGGGCTCATTAAAAGACTGGGGTTGGGACTCAGCCGTAGATACAGAGCGGCGGAGTCAGTGTGGGTTTGGTGAGAGCCCCCCACCGCCGGGGTCCCGTCTTTCTCCTCTCATGCAGCCGGCTCTCACAGACGCTGGCGCAAACATCTGAGCTGCAGCCTGTTTACAATTTTCAGACTTACGTGTGAAATTTTTCTGCGTGTGAATCAGCCCCCTTGAACAACCATGTCAGGAATCCTGCCCTGCGCGTCTGGCTGATCTCTCCCTTTTGGCAGCGTACGTGGCAGTTCCACACTTTAACCACTAGGGGGGGAAAAAAAGGACAGTGAGGCTGTTTCTGGCCCTGATTGGTTCCATCTCAGTTCTACAATTTTCCCTGTGGGGAACGGTGGTCATGTGATCGCTTGCACATTTTTAGACTACATTTGATTGGTCATTTTGAGCCCCACTCATTGCCTGATCAGGGGAGACCAGTAGAACCCTGTCCTCAATGACCCTACAATGAGCTAGAACTAGAATAAACTCATTCATTCACTCATCCACTCACTCACTCCCTGACTTGCTCACTCACTCCCTCTCTCACTCTCTCACTGATTCACTCCCTCACTCACTCATTGTCTCACTCGCTCACTCACTTGCTCACTCCCTCTCTCACTCTCTCACTGATTCACTCCCTCACTCACTCATTGTCTCACTCACTCACTCACTTGCTCACTCAATCACTGTTAAATACCTGAACCGTTGTAATAGGCTGTTAAAAAGGGTAACAGACATTGTCCAAACGGTGCACAGATCACAAGTATTGATCGGACTGAAAGGCGAAAGAGTGACGTGCGATGCCAGACCAGAGAAAGATTTTTTTGTTTGTGCTTTTTGGCCCGACTTTGTCACCGTACCCTGCAGCTTGGAGAAAGGCACAGAGCTGGAATGACCTGCTGTTTCCGATCCTGTTATTTTTACATGAAAACTGTCTGCAGTAATTCAAAAAAAAAATAGTCTCTGGGATCAGAAGTCTACAGTTCATTTCCTTTTCTTGCCTCCAACATATTTCTTTTTTTAGATATATTTTCTTGTCTGTGGAGTCACGCTTGGATCCAACTGTATATTAAACCCACTATTTTATAACAGGGAGGTGGTGGTGGGTGGGGGGGGTGGGGGGGTGCTTGCCACCATGTCACCATGGTTACTATTAAACCAAATAATTTCTATTTCCGTTCTTTTGCTTTAATCACAGTTCTGCATGACAGGCTCCAACGGGCTTCAGGGTTTCGTTGCGAATGGCGTCACTCGGAAAAATCGGGACGACATCATTCGCGTTTCGACTGGCACCGAACAGGGGCATCCATCCCCCCTGTGCTGAATGACTGACGGCGAGGTCACATGACCGGGTCTAACCTTAAAATGAGAGGGGGTGGGGTTGGGTGGTGATTTTCTTTATTGTTGCTGTTGTTCCGGTTGTCATCGCTGTCGGACTGCTGTGGATAAAAGTCACAAGGGCCCCCCAAAAAAAGAGACTGTTAAAGAAGGAAGAGGAGGAGGAGGAGGAGGAGGAGGAGGAAAGAGAGTCACATCTGTTCTGAGAAACCGGTCGGCATGGCGACGCAGTGGCATTACGAAAGCAGCCGGGCAGCGAAGTGTTCTTGATCTCGCCAGCGTGCGCCTGGCCAGCGGCCCAGGAGCCCCTCCTCCCCCCGCTTTGAAAGAGCCGGGCTCTCTAACGGACGACGCGCAGGTCGCCAGGACGACCGCAGCGGCAGGAGCGCGCAGTCCGATGCGTCGCGTTCTGCGTCTGGGAAATTAATTAACCCGGGCTTCAGACAGGAAACCAGGACCAG
>NC_049201.1:77490978-77513478 GCF_013347855.1 Anguilla anguilla | reverse complement strand
GCAGGGTCCATCCGTTATCTGTACCCGCTTATCCTGGGCAGTGTCCATCCATTACCTAAACCCGCTTATCCTGGACAGGGTCCATCCATTATCTGTACCCGCTTATCCTGGGCAGGGTCCATCCGTTATCTGTACCCGCTTATCCTGGGCAGGGTCCATCTGTTATTTATACCCGCTTATCCTGGGCAGGGTCTATCCGTTATCTATACCCGCTTATCCTGAGCAGGGTCCATCCATTATCTGTACCCGCTTATCCTGGGCAGGGTCCATCTGTTATCTGTACCCGCTTATCCTGGGCAGGGTCCATCCGTTATCTGTACCCGTTTATCCTGGGCAGGGTCCATCCGTTATCTGTACCCGCCTATCCTGGTCAGGGTCGCAGGGGTTTGCTGGAGCCTATCCCAGCATGCATTGGCCGAGATGCAGGAATACACCCTGGACAGGTCGCCAATCTGTCGCAGGGCACACACACACCATTCGCTCACACACTCATACCTACGGGCAATTTAGAGTCTCCAGTGAGCCTACCTGCATGTCTTTGGACTGCGGGAGGAAACCGGAGTACCCGGAGGAAACCCACGTGGACACGGGGAGAACATTCAGGCTCCACACAGAAAGGCCCAGGCCAGGATTCGAACCCAGGACCTTCTTGCTGTGAGGCGACAGGGGAAGCCACTGCACCACCGTGCTGCCCTTCTTGTAAGTCCTTTTATCTAAAAGTCAAACATGTGCAAACAGCAGGCACATAAATGCACAAATGCAACATAAACATCCATCCATCCATCCGTCCATCCATCCATCCATTATCTATACACGCTTATCCTGGGTAGGGTCGCAGGGGAGGGGGGTGCTGGAGCCAGTCCCTCAACATAACATCCATAATGTAAATACAGTATGAAATGTGTGCACTTGAAAGTGATAACACGCTTAATAATTAATGCATACTTGCCCATCTGGGCTCTCCCATGAAACATGCATGTACACACACACACACACACACACACATGCATGTACACACACACACACACACACACACACACATGCTCACGCACGCACACACACACACACGCACACACATACAGACACACACAGACACACCTATGCATGCACACACACACATACACACACACACACACACACATGCATGTATACACACACACACGCACAAACACACCCACACACATACACACACGCACACACACACGCGTGCAGACACACATACACACACACACACACACACACACACACACACACACACACACACACACACACACACGCCCGCACACACACACACACACACACACACATACACACACACACACACACACACACACACACACACACACACACACACACACACACACACACACACACACACGCCCGCACACACACACACACACACATATGCATGTGCGTAATGCAGAGGTTTACAGCAGCGCCAGTGATGCCAGATAAACGGTCTGTCTTAATTTCCCCCCTCTTCCAGTCAGGGAATATGATAATTGTCTGATTCGGGCGAAATCTTAATCCCTCAACCCAGACACATAATCATTGCCGGAGAGGGCAGGAGGTACCTGCATAATGCGTTTAACAGAAATTAACCAGGTTAGCTGCAGGCCCCGTTTGAATATGAGAAAGTGCTGATGGTCAAAATCAATTTTCTTACGGCCAAATTACTCCCGATTCGGCTTAGGATTTCACCTAAATGGCCAAACCTTAAAACACTGATACTAATTTTATTAAATTACAGCCCCGATCATATAGTTCAAGTTATTGTTAATGCTGTTTGCCTTATTTATCGATGTAATGGGCTGGCACAGACGCATCAGGAATCAGGACGGGAGACACAGGAGATAATTTTATTCCTGTCGTTTGTGTGTGTGTGTGTGTGTGTTTGCGTGTCTGTGTGTGTGTGTGTGTATGACTGGCTGAATGTATTTAGGTTGTGTGTGTGACTGTGTGTTTGTGTGTCTGTGTGTGTCTGTGTGTGTGTATGCAGAATGTGTTTTGATGTGTGTGTGTGTGTGCGTGTGTGTATTTGCATGACCAGCAGTATATGTTTGTGTCTGTGTGTGGATGCGCATGTGAGTTTGTGAATATCTGTTGTGGTTGTGTGTGTTTCCTATGTGTGTGTTTCTGGATATTACTGCACTATATAACCAGCTGTATAATTGGATACAATTCTTACAAAACAAATTCAAAATTTAAGGAAAACTTATACATAACAAATTGAAAATAACTGATTCAAATAAGCTCTACATGCATTATGAGTGTTTTGAAGTTTTCCTTAAGCTGCAATATGCTGTCATGACAGCAGTTATGACAGGTGCTATGTCGTGCTTATGAAGGCAATATGTAGAACTAGTTCAAGCAGGTGCATTACAAAAAAATCTATGCTTTATTTGTCTAGTTAAGGCCAAATGTAAATCAAATGTCAATCACTTTAGTGTCATTGCTGAGGAGGATTCTGCAAGGTCAACAGACAGGAAGTACTGCAGTTATGGAGGGTCTTAAATGTTGATAGAGACAGGAAGTACTGCAGTTATGGAGGGTCTTAAATGTTGATAGAGACAGGAAGTACTGCAGTTATGGAGGGTCTTAAATGTTGATAGAGACAGGAAGTGCTGCAGGAATTGTGGGCCTTAAATGTTGATAGAGACAGGAAGTGCTGCAGTTATGGAGGGTCTTAAATGTTGATAAAGACAGGAAGTGCTGCAGTTATGGAGAGTCTTAAATGGTGATAGAGACAGGAAGTTCTGCAGTTATGGAGAGTCTTAAATGTTGATAGAGACAGGAAGTGCTGCAGTTATGGCCTGCCTCAAATGGTGATAGAGACAGGAAGTGCTGCAGTTATGGAGAGTCTTAAATGTTGATAAAGACAGGAAGTACTGCAGTTATGGAGAGTCTTAAATGTTGATAAAGACAGGAAGTACTGCAGTTATGGAGAGTCTTAAATGCTGATAGAGACAGGAAGTGCTGCAGGAACTGAGGGCCATAAATGTTGACAGAGCTGAGCAAACTGTGCAAGGAGAAGCCTCCCCTAACATCGCTCTCTTACACGTCTTGATTATCTGCCGGTGATTAGGAGATTAAGCCGCAGGGCAGAAGCGGCGGCGATGAGACCGGGAGGACTTCCCCCGGAGCGGAAACGTCGATGGGGATTCCCGCGAGGAGCGGCGCGGAGCCTCGGGGATGGTCGCCCCGGCGCGCGGCGGGATGAGGGAGTATGGATCTGCGGACGCCGGTCTGGTCAGCCGCTCGACCGCCGCCAGCCACCCGCGCTGGCCACATCATCAACAACGCCGACGCAGCAGAGCGCGGCAGAGCGCGGCAGAGCGCGGCAGAGCGCGGCGAGGGCCCCTTCAGACTGCCCTGAGAGCGCGGCCAGCGTCCGCTACAGCCCGTCACCACCGACTTAACAGAACCAACAGGTTTAACTGATTTAGCACATTTAACTGATTTAGCTGAACTAACAGATTTAACTGATCTATCACATTTAACTTATGTAACATATTTAACTGATCTAACAGAACAGATTTAACCATTAGAACCATTTTAACCTGGGCCGTCCAATCACACACACAGATTCAGACCAACAGTCACCAATGAAGGCAATGATATTTCATAACCATGAATTCCTGCGTATGCTGTCATTATTAATGTGTGGGGTCACTCACAACATCCCTACAGGTCAGGGGTCAGATACAACCCTGCAGAGCAGTGGAATGTTCTAGAGTTCTGCAGATCCACTAAAACAATGTGTGCGCGCACATACACACACACACACACACACACACACGTACACACACATACACACACACACGCATGCACACAATCGCACACACATGCACACACACACACACACAAAACAGAATCACACGTGCATGCATCATACGCAGAAATGTCAGCCACACACACATACTAAAACACGAATGCATTAACATTAACAATTTCACCAATACCCCCTTTGACACACACATATTTAAATCTCCTACCAATTAAAACCATCAATTAACACTCGGCCAATTAACTCAACAAAGGAAATGGGAAAAGTGTAATCCATGGTTGCAAGTGCATAATTTATTCCAACATACAGCCTGTACAATCAGAGATAAGAGGCAACAGAGAAATGCTGTACAGAACACACTGGTGCTCTCTCCCCCATTCCCCCCTCCAGTCTCCCCCCCACCCCCGCCCCCGCCCCCCTCCCTCTTCCCTCAGTGGAGCGCAGGTCAGCGTAATAACCTTTGTCAGGTCCACAGGCGTGAAGGAGGTGTATTGTAACCATTTGGGCAGAAACAGGGCAGGCATTCCCGATATTGACTCAAACACAAGAAGGGGAGAACGGGACAGGGCCGGGGGAGGGGGGGGGGGAACGGGACGGGACGAGGAGGGAGGGGGGGGGGGGTCGCGGATTAAAGTGACACTAATGGAGCACTGATGACAAAACAGGGGGCGCTGGGGGACCATTTTCTGCAGTTTTAATTCTTAATGCCGTCGCTTCGGGTTTCACCTCTACGCGGACGGAGCCGGAGGGGGTGGGGGGGGGGAACGCGCCGAGGGGGGGGGGGTGGGACGGAACCGACCCGCCCGTTATCAAGACGCCGCGCAAGGAAATGGTCACGTGATTTACTGTTGCCGGCAGGACGCTACAGGTGGCCTTGCGCGGGAGCGGGGAGGTATAAAGTGTCCGAAACGCGGCGAGGCTGCATCTCCAGGAGCGCACCGCGGGACCCCCCCCCCCGGCCCCCCCGGTCCGGCCTGGCCCGGGAAAGGGGGCGAGGGCGCTGGGAGACGGGCTCCCGCGTCACCCTATACTTTGAGAACGCACTTTGATTGCCATTAAATATTAATGGCTGAATTATGGCCCCGGGGCTGACTCCTCTTTACATGGGAAATGTAAATCGCTCCAATCAGTGAGGGAATCGAATCAGAAGCGCTGAGGATGGCCGCTGTTTACCAGCAAACTGTTTTTATAACACTGCAATCCGCTCCTATAATAATAATAATAATAATAATTATAATAACAACAATAATAATGATAATAATAATAATAATAATAATAATAACAATAATAATGATAATAATAATAACAACAATAATGATAATAATAATAATAATAATAATAATAATAATAATAACAATAATAATAGTATATGTAATTTGCTTCAATAATCGTTTGTTACAATATCATGTTTATGTGTGTGTGTGTGTGATGGCTTATGTGTGTGTGTGTTGAGTGAGTGTGTGCGTCTGTTTGTGTGTGTGCATGTGTGTGTGTGTACATGTGTGTGCCTGTGTGTGTGTGTGTGTGTGAGTATGCACGCATGTGTGTGTGTGTGTGTGTGTGAGTGTGTTCGCGTGTGTGTGAAAGTGTGTGAAAGATGTGTTTTCTGTGGGGAGTCTCACACGCAGACACTCGTGGTGCTGCTCTCACGGTCACATGTAGTGATGTAGTGTTCTCTCTCTGATACCAGGAGCAGATAGGAGAGCTGTGATGTGGGGCTGTGGTGGCAGTTTTAGAGGTTAAATTCTTTCCAGGCACCCAGGCACTGGAGGGGGAATGTTTATCTGTCCTTCCCTGTCAATGTCTGTGATTCTACTTCTAAATGAAGTGGCCAGTTTCACATGCACAAATATCATGACTGAAAAACAAATGTGTTCCACGCATGCACACAGGCACACACACACTCACTCAGGCACACACACACACACACATGCACACCATGCCTCACGCTCTCCTCCCTCAGGAAAACAAGCCTGTCCTCTAGGTCAGCGAATCTGTGTGGCCTTGGACTGACGGCGGCCGTACCCAAAATATCCCGCGCAGACCTCACCAAACGACACACCCCATCTCGGGCCTAAAGGCTCAGGAGCGCAGAGAGAGTTAAAAAAAAAACACGCCTCAGTAACTATTATTATTACCATTTAGGATGATAATTCAGCCTCCTTCGCCAAATCCTGCATGTGGTCAGTTTGTGTGTGTGTGTGTGTGTGTGAGTGTGTGTGTGCATAAGTGTGTGTGTGTGTGTGTGTGTGTGTGTGCGTCTGTGTGAATGTGTGTGAGCATAGGTGTGTGTGTGTGAGTGTGTGTGTGCGTGCGTGCGTGCGTGCGTGCGTGTGTGAACCACTGCAAGGCACAGCAATGGTTCACACATATTAGGGAATCCAGCTGAATGGGGGGCGGGGGTGCTTTTTTATGGAGAGGGGGTATTATGGGGGGAGGAGGCAGCTGCATTGACCTGTATGAGGCTTTTATTGTGAAAGGTTAAAAATGCCCCAGAGTTCGGCTTCCAGAGCCGCTCCACATAATGCCATCTGACAACAGAGGAGGCCCGGCCTCCTGCCGCACACTTCCCAAACGAATCGCCCCTCCAAGACCCGATCTGGGCCCTCGGCACGGAATTATTACCCTGATGCACGATAATGGTTAACCAGAGATCAAGAGATGGGGGTAAAGAGAAAAAACACACACGGACACACACACATCTTACACAAGACGATATTTGGGCTTGTTGTGCCCGTGAGGCAGTCGTTTGATGTCCCAAAATTAAACAATGTGCGCATGATGCAACGCCGCCCGAAGGAAATTTCCACGTCCACCCAAGAGTGACATCATCAAGGTGACATCATCTTTTTTTCCCCCCCTGCTTTCTGTAAAGGATAAAGAAATCTTAGTTTACGGTGGCTGTTAAAGATCTTTCCTTCAGATTGCTGTGACTGTGCTATTCGGCCAATCATCTTGGAGGGAGTGGATGATGTCAGTTTTAAATATAAATGTGTGTGTGTGTGTGTGTGTACGTGTTTGCAGGAATGTATCTGTATTGCACATGCGTGTGTGTTTGTATATATGTGTGTATGTCTGTGCATGCATATGTCTGTGTCTAAACTGCATGTGCACCTGTATGTACGTGTGTGTGGGTGTGTGTGTATGTCTGTGTCTGTTTGCATATGTGTGTGTGTGTGTGTGTGTGTGATGGTGATATCCCCAGAGGGAGCAGTTGAAGCGGACACCATCTGCTGCTGTGGACCTCGAGAAAAACAAACGCTTCCTGCATTGTGAGGACCCTTGCTGACCCTCCATGTTCTTCCTGTACACAGACCCTGCACTGTGGGGACCTTTGCTGACCCCCCGTGCTCTTCCTGTACACAGACTCCCAGTTTGTTCCTCTTGGCAGCCTGCTGTGCGGCTCGCTGTCCAAAAATATTTACACGTGGCCTGGCCGCGGGTCCTCGAAAATGGTGTGACGCGACAGTACACGGCGTGGCCTGGGCCTGCTGCCCCTGCCCCCTAGCTCAATGTCCCGATGTAAAAATCTGTGTGAGTTGCTCTGTAAGAGCGTCTGCCAAATGACTAAATTTAACGGAATGCAAAAACTTTTCAAAATTCTATGTTAGTGTTCTAGAACTCCCTGTATTTCAATCAGCAGTAGCGATTGTTACATCAGAATTAGAATGTTCAGTTAAGAACATTCTAATCACGTGTTTGTGACCTGAACTTACACCCTGGCCTAGAGGGTAATGTATCTGAGCTGGCTATATGAGCACAGTAGTGTCTGCCTATGATGGCCTGCTTCAGCCATTCAGGCTGTCGATATTTGTGGCCAAACCATCAGGTAACTGCCAAAAGCACAGGGGTTCTTTTGTCAAGTTGGCTGCTTGCACCCTGATAATGCTTGACATGAAGTTTCATGTGGCTGTGGTGAAGCTGCTTTGCGTGATAGTGTGTTTTAGTGGAGTGAGAGACTCAGGAACAACTGGCTGAAGACACGTTTCACCAGGCCTGCTCGGGGCTTCTTATTGGTTCAGAGTTCATATTTTTGAATATTGCAGTGATGAGAACAGAAAAAGTGCTTGAAGGGGCGTCTCGTGGCGCAGCCTGTAGAGCACTGTCCACGTGCTCATTACGAGCCGCGATGTCGGCGGTTCGAGTCCAACTGCACAACCTTTGTTGGGGCGACATAGCTCAGGAGGTAAGACCGATTGTCTGCCAGTCGGAGGGTTGCCGGTTCAAACCCCGCTCTGGGCGTGTCGAAGTGTCCTTGAGCAAGACACCTAACCCCTAACTGCTCTGGCGAATGAGAGGCATCAATTGTAAAGCGCTTTGGATAAAAGCGCTATATAAACGCAGTCCATTTACCATTGTTGCACGTCTCTCCATCACTCTTCCCCCATTCTTCCTGCCTCTCTACACTGTTCTGTCCAATAAGAAGGGCTGAGAAGCCCATAAAAATATATTTTAAAAAAGAAAAAATTCTTGAGGATATGCACAGCACAATCTGTGATCTCTATCATGCATCTATTTCCGTAAATCAGCGCTGAAATACATTTTTGATACCCACGCACATTAATCATCTCTCTTTTTTTTATTTAACCAGACACGGAAATTGAGGAAACGAGTTTTGCCAACGCAAAGACATTTTTTTCCAAGCTTTGCCAGTTTAGCATGCGCGGGGATTCAGCGGATTAGTTTTCCCATTCTGTAAACGTGAAAGTGTATTCCTTTTGGTTTCTATTTCAGTTCATTCACGATTAGCTTGCAGATTCCAAATGAGCTAATTTGGGCCTAAATAAGATGAATGTGCACTATGCTCTGTTTGGTTTTATCCTTAAATGAAACTATTTATTTCACTGGTACTTAGACCTTGTCTGACACCATATAAATGAAGTGCTTTTTCTAGGTTTTCTGCCAGGGCCCACATCTGACAGAGCTGCTCCAACAAAGCCGGTCTCTGCTGTGGTCCTTGTTCTGTGGGTAATGGGAGAACCATGTCATCCACACAGTGCTGGGGTTTAATTTTTGGGTCATGTACTGTGAATCCAAGAGTAGCAGATTTCTTAAACGTCGCTGCTGACTCACTGATATAGATGTTAACTAGAATCTGACTTAGCCGATAGGCTTATGTTTAAGAAACAAAATAATTTTTTCCTCTTGACAGTTTTAAATACATGTTCAGTTTCTGCACACACTGATTTTATGATATCATGGACTCAACTACTACATTCATTTCAAGGCAAAAATATAAATCTTTGTTCCAAATTAAGTCAAATCCTTAAAAAAACAGAAACCAGGTGAATATCTGTATTTAATTGTAAATAGACATGTAAGACTGTAGTCTTTATAAAACAAACTTATAATAACTTATAATAACTTAAATAACAAAGACAAAAGATACCAAAATGAGCAACCACTTTTCAGTTCACCACTCATGGCTGGTCTGCTTTTCAGCAGACCAGCTCCTCCTTCTTTTCAACAGTGGTTTACTTTGTCCGTAATCCTCTGACAAACAAAACTGAAAGCGAATAAAAACTTGCTCTCTCTCTGTGTGGTGCTCCCGGTCTCGGCCCCCTATCTGTGGAGAGGAACACACCTTTAAGCACCTGGGCTGATTAGTTAGCATGTGCTCTCTCCACCAGCCGGCGTGGCTGAGACCAATCCGGTTCACCGCCACGTGTGGGTAGCCTGAATTATGCCTTTTAATGCTGTAAAAGTATACATTTCACTAGGCTTTGTGTGTGTATTCTGTGTACGTGTCTGTGTGCACGTGTGTGTGTGCTTGCATTTTATGAGTGTGTGTGTGTGTGTGTGTGTGTGTTTTCCATGTGTCTGTTGGCCTGCATGAGTGGTGTTGCTGTTGTCCTTAAAAAATGAGCTAATTTGACCGCGGTTTGGCAAGAGAGTTTAATGGTTTGACCATGAGTACCGTGAGTCCGAACAAATCTCAGTCAATGACTGTGTAATTCATTACACCTTTGCCAAGGCACAGCCGTGGATCACTGACGCTGTGCAGACCTGGGCCTAAAAACTGAGCTTCAACAGGTTTTTGCCTCTTTTTTTCCTTTTTATTTTTTTTTTTTTGCTGATCAAAGCAATTTATCGGAGAGTACATTTCAATTCTGAAGGCATTCTTAAGGTTCATTGCTTTTCGTGTCCGGGCAACCAGGACGAGAGGCTGATTCTGCAGTAAGAGCTGAGTTTCCATTGGGGCTATAACGGTGTTCTACACTCCACAGGTTATTGGAGATTATTTCATATTCGGTGCTGCATGTTTTTTTTTTTTTTTTTTTGCTACAGAAAACTCAGTGGGATGTTTGATGAATGGGATTATGATTTCTCTGTAGACCGACAGCCATAAGTCGTGCTAAACATAGGGTTTCCTGGATGGCAACTTTGTATACTGTTGAGTTTCATTCCAAACCTGAAACTTTGGGTCCACGTTTAGAAGATCTTGAAATTAGCCTGGATTGTCTACAATTGCCTATAGTTTACTGGCAATTTATTACCACTGTGAGACTTTCTTTTATGCGTAATTGCTATGGATTTGCTATTAGAAAGGGTGATTTTGGTATGCAGTGTACTTATGCAATTGGAGTAAGCCGATGGTAAGGTTCAGGTTAGGGTTAGGGTAGGGTAGTGCTCTTCATAACCAGGTAGGATGACTTGAGCGGGGTGGTAATGGCCAGGCTGAGTTTGCAGGTGAGAATGACACACTCTGGCTGGTGTGAAATGGGGACTCGTCAGACTGACACCTGTCCGTCATTACACCGTTCTGTAAATGGTCACATGACCGAAATACGAGCATTCTCCTAGGAGCTTCATGACTTGACTCTTCCATCTCATGATCTCTCTCTCTTTCTTTCTCTGTCTCTGGGTTTCTCTCATCACACTATTCTCTGTCTGTCTCCATCTCTTTTTGCATTTTTTTCCCATTTTTGCCTCTCCTCTCCCCCATCTGTCTCCCTCTTCTTCTTTCTCTCTGTCTTTTTCTTTTCTGTCTCTTTTCTGTCCCCCCCTTTGTCTCTTTTTCTCAATTTGTCTCCGTCTCTCAATTTGTCTCCATCTCTCTCACATTTTCTTTCCATCGCTCTCTCTGTCTGTCTGTCTCTCTCTCTCTTTCTCTCTCTCTCTCTCTCTCTCTCTCTCTCTGTCTCTCTCTCTCGTGGGAAGAGTGGCGGTCTGTGTTTCGTCGAGGCGGAGCACTCAGATCTCCACTGACAGAGTGGTAATTGGGCCGAGAGGCGGGACCGACCGCGGTTTGAAGCGCAGAGGGACGCCGAACCCAAACACGGGCAGCGCCGGCCCGGTTGCCATGGTTACGTGCCACGCCCCACCCACCCCCACCCCCCTTATTCCAGGGTGGGGCGCGCATCGTGGCACCAGACGTGGAGGTTGCAGTGTGCGGAGGTCCTCTCAGGTGTCTTTGACATGGTGTGTGTGTGTGTGTGTGGGAATGCACACTTTTAATAATGTGTGTGTTTATCGCACAGGGGCGACATAGCTCAGGAGGTAAGAGCGGTTGTCTGGCAGTCGGAGGGTTGCCGGTTTGATCCCCGCCCTGGGTGTGTCGAAGTGTCCCTGAGCAAGACACCTAACCCCTAAATGCTCTGGCGAATGCGAGGCATCAATTGTAAAGCGCTTTGGATAAAAGCGCTATATAAATGCAGTCCATTTACCATTTACCATGTTTATCTATGGGAATGCACAGTTTTCTGAAACAAAAACCTGGAGTCGCAGTAGCCCTCCAAGTCTGGACTTAACACCCTTGCTCTACAGCAGCCCTGTTCTTGGAGACCTACCGTCCTGTAGGTTTTCACTCCAAATCTAACAAAGCACACGTCATCCAACACCTAGAGCAGGGCTGCCCAACCCTGTTCCCGGAGTTCTACCGTCCTGTAGGTTTCCACTTCAACCATAACAAAGCATAGGTCGTTATACAGCAGGGCAGGGCTGCCGAAACCCTGTTCCTGGAATCTACTGCCCTGTAGGTTTCCACACGTATACTCTAACAAAGCACATGCCATTAAACCGCTTATTGAGCTGCTAATTATCAGACTCAAGTGTGCCAAATTAGGGTTGCTAATTAGTGGAATCAGGTGTGCCAAATTCCATGCACTGAGATGCCAGTTCTTTCAGAGGCCTCTTTTACAATAGAGATTTTAACCTCAAGACACTTGTCCTTGATTAAGTAAAAAAAATATATAGATGAAATATAAACACTGAATGAGCTAAGTGCTCTTTAATTTTTATCCAAAGTGACAGCTGATTGAAAGGAAGCCATAAAGACCTAAAGATGCTGCATCCCTCCAGGACTTGCGTTCCTATATCCCTGCTGCAAACCATAATTTAAACAGGCCTAACATGTGGCAAAATTGCTATCGTTGAGCTGAATGTGGGCTGTGATTAAAATATGTCAAACGTTTTTTTTTTTAATGAATCACAACACACGATGAAGTTATATGAATCCGTTCGTTTATTTTTAATAGATGGTATTTCAGTCATGTGACCATCTGCGGAACAACGTGGTGATTGGTAGGTGTCAGTCTGACGTGTCCCCATTCCGCACCGGTGTATCACTCTCACCAGCGAACTCAACCTCTTTAGAGCGACGTGGCCACACGTGGACTGGGAGAGGAGGCTGAGAGAGCGAATGATAGCAAGAAAGCGAGTGAGAGAGAGAGGGGAGAGGGGGAGTGGTAAATGGTAAATGGACTGCATTTATATAGCGCTTTATCCAAAGCGCTTTACAATTGATGCCTCTCATTCGCCAGAGCAGTTAGGAGTTAGGTGTCTTGCTCAAGGACACTTCGACATGCCCAGGGCGGGGTTTGAACCGGCAACCCTCCGACTGCCAGACAATTGGTCTTACCTCCTGAGCTATGTCGCCTCGTAAACTCGAAGAAGAGGCTGAGAGAGGGAGTGATAGCAAGAAAGCGAGTGAGAGAGAGAGGGGAGAGGGGGAGTGGGGGAGAGAGGGAGAACAGAAGTGGCTGAATATCTGGAATGGGGATAAGCAAGAGTGTGCAAGAGGCTAAGGGCATCTGTGCGTATGCTGCTTAGTTTATTTTGCACGCATCTGTGAAACGGTTTGAGACTGTCGGGGGAAAAAAAATAGTTATGTATATCCGCAGAAGAGTGTGCCTGGGCGTGGCACGTAAATTAAAAGAGATAATAATAATAATTTTGGGTCCTCGTCCACAGAGGAGGGGTGATTATGGTCTCCCAAATGGTTTCCATTTCCTATATTGATTTCGCACGCTGAACCTCTGGCACATCGAGGGCCAATTAACAGCACAGAGCCACTGTGTCTTTATCGCTGTGTAGGATCCACACTCTGTCAAGATCTGTCAACTCCCGGGTTCGAGAAACTGCCGTTTGAGTTTACACGACGCCGGCCCGCTCCAAACCAAGGCGCCCCAACACCCCCCCCGCCCCCCTCCCAGTCGCCTCCCCTCCCCCCCCCCCCCCAGCCACCTCCCCACGTGTGCATGTTAGATGGAACAAATTAGCATGCGGGGATATGTGACGAACAACATACATTGTGAGGACTTTCCGAGCTCCTGAGAAGGAGGAATGTGGAGAGTCGGTTTATTATATATATATATATATATATATATATATATATATTCTTTTTTAATTAACATTTAATTTCTAAACCAGAAACCCTCTCTGGCAATACGTTTCTCTTATTGTTACCTGGAGCGAAGTGCTTGCCCTCAATTGCTACGGTATGTATCTGTGTTTGCGGATTGTAACTGTACTTAAGGAATGTACAGGCTGTGTAAATCATTCTGTGTCCGAGGGTCTGCTAAGTGGCTAAAATGTTAGTCTTACATACACTGTACACAGTACAATGTCCAGTGTTGATTCAACTCTAGCAGTGTAAATTCAACTTGAACAGATAACATAGAGTTACATATCTCCATACAATGCATATTGGTTCCTATATATAATGCACAGAGGTTCGTATATATATAATATATGTAGGGTTCTATATGTAATGCACATAGGTTCCTATGTTTAATGCATATTGGTTACTATATATAATGCAGATATGTTCCAAAATATAGTGTATATAGGGTCCTAAATATAATGCACATAGATTCCTATATATAATTTATATATGGTCCTATATATAATGCACATAATCCCCATGTATATTATGGATATGGATTCCTATATATAAAATGCACATAATATAACTTCCTATGTTTCGTGTGTATTGGCTCACTGGTGCGATCTTTGGCTGAGGCGTTTGTTTCGATGCTCAACAAACATTTTACCAAAGGGAGTCTGCTCCTGTGAAACTGGTCCCATCTGAGAAACCGACGCAAAAAACCCCTCCGATGTTTTCCCTCCTCTCCTCTCCGAGCCAATTACTGCTGGCCGCCTTCGGAGAATTGTAATAAATGAATTATCCTGGTAAAAGCATTTTATCTGTGCAGCTTTTAAAAAGGAGGAGAGAGAGAAAAAAAAAACAAAAAAAAAAATATTTCATTGCAATCAAGTGGAAGCCGGTCGGCTGTTGTTTATCAAACCAGGCTGTTTCCAGACAGGGGGGCGGATAATGTTTCTGTAATCTAAACTTTTATGACAGATGCGGTGAATTAAACGTTATTTCTTTTATTCTCTCGCAGATGTAATGTAGTGCTCGTTACCATTCCGTTTGTGATAAGTGCTCTTTGTTTGTTTTGGTGGGTCTCAAGTGTGAAGTCAGGCCCCACTTACTGTAGACAAAGCATTTTTAATGGCGGTCGGTAAAAGCTGCGCAGAAAGTGTGCGAAGAGCGAGTCTGAGGAAGCCGGTGTTTTTCGACCGAAGAGAAGGCGTCGCCTCTTCACAAGGGCCAAAGTCGCTCGAACTTAGTATGAGCACCAGCTTTTAAAAAAAAAACACCCCTGCAAAATCTAGTACTGTTTCTGAGATCAAAAGGTCTGGACATGACTATGAATGAGAACTTGTCCGCTACAAAGGATTTTTTCAGGAAATCGTTTTTCAACGTAATTGTTGTTCAGCAATTGAAAAAATATTTAAGCTTTTTGTTTTTTTTTTTTGACATGAAGTGTCAAGCGTCTTGGATGACCAAAACATGACGCATATTTTCAGCAAAATGGAGAACAATAATGTGATCGAAATATGTGTCTACATCATGGGTCTGAAACTCCACTCCTGGAGGGCCGTAGTGTCTGCTGGTTCAGCTCCAGTCGTGGAGGGCCACAGTGTCCGCAGGTTTAACTCCAGTCCTGAAGGACCACAGTGTCTGTAGGTTTAACTCCAGTCCTGGTGGGCCACAGTGTCTGCAGGTTTAACTCCAGTCTGGAGAGCCGTAGTGTCTGCTGGTTCAACTCCAGTCGTGGAGGGCCACAGTGTCTGTAGGTTTAACTCCAGTCCTGAAGGACCACAGTGTCTGTAGGTTTAACTCCAGTCTGGAGAGCCGTAGTGTCTGCTGGTTCAACTCCAGTCGTGGAGGGCCACAGTGTCCACAGGTTTAACTCCAGTCCTGGAGGGCCGCAGTGTCTGCAGGTTTAACTCCAGTCCTGGAGGGGGCGCTGTGTCTGCTGGTTTTCATGGTTTCCTTTCAGTCAGCAGCCAGCATAGCTCTTGGAAAGGTGTGGAAAGGATTCTTTAGCCAATTGATGAGGAAAATTCATCCCTGCAGTAATGCGGAAACACAGTTTGAAATGCCTGATGTACATTTAGAAGAGTCACCATTGCAGAGATTATTATTATTAATATTATTATTATTATTATTATTATTATTATTGATCATCTCTTTCTACAAAGCACATATGTGTGTGCATGCATTTCAGTATACATGCGCCACTGATTTTATCTCCCTGTCAAATTGCAACTGAAGGGGCCGTCTGGGTAGTGTAGAGGTATAAGCACTCGCCTACCACTGCAGAGACCTGGGTTCGATCCCCGGCAGCGGTACCTCCAGCTTGGTTAGACATTCCTATGAACACAATTGGCAGTGTTCGCGGGTGGGTCCTGATCGTTGCATTAGCGACTCCTACTGGTTGGTCGAGGCGCCTGTCCAGCAGGGAGGGGATCTGGGGGAGATAGCGTGAACCTTCACTCGCGTTACGCTCTCCCAGTGAAACTCCTCGCTGTCAGGTGAAAAGAAGCGGCTGACGACTCCACATGTATCGGAGGAGGCATGTGGCAGTCTACACCCACCCCAGACCAACAGAGGATAGCGCATCGACCAGGACCGTGATACACACAGGGAATTGGTATAACGACTAAATTGGGGAGAAAATGGGAGAAAATGGCACAAAAAAAAATGCAACTGAATAGTTTTGTTTAGAACGTGCAACAGGATGCAGTGACTAAACTATGTCAGGAGCGGAATGTTCCGTGATGATTCAACGCTAACAGAGTTTATAAGAATCCGACTGGGCTCTATCCGGATAGAATGCATCTTGTCAGAACGGATTTAGTGCTAAACATTTTGCTGCAAGGCTTTTCTCGTGTTGCATGTCTGCAAAAAGAACGCGTCCTGCAATAGCTCTGATTTTGTGAAAGTGAAGTGTTTAGTCTTTTAGCGAGAGCGAGACTCTCATAAGCCCTTTGGAAGTGTCTTAACCCACCTGTGACAGTATTTGGCTCTCCCTGCTCTCTAGATTTCTACTTTTTTGGCTGGACCGCAACAGCGGGGCTAGCCCTACACATGCGAATGTCTGTGACTGACTGACTGACTGACTGAATGAGTGATGAAGTTACACCATTGGTCGGCCGGATCACGTGTGTTAGGTCCAGCCGTATACTAGGTTTTAACCTGGTCTTGTTTAAATCTATCTTTTGTTATTGGAAAAAAAAAAGAGTTTTAAAATCCGTACAGTTGCTCCAGAATTGAATCCGGGGGCCACCCGTGCTGAGACACACACAGTAGCGCTAACTTTTATAACAAACGCTCAAATTTCCCGAAACTCGGAGACCGGCTGTGGCACGAAGCCCATTTTCGTTTTTTTCTTTTTTCTTTCGCTAAATTTTGAGCCAGCGGGACTGTCCCCCCCCCCCTGCCAAACCACTCCAGACGGCGAGCAAACACGTCCCACATTTTCACCCCCCAAAAAAGTGGCCCAAAGTGGCCATTATCCTGGCCCAGTCCCATAAACAGTTTCGAATGAGCTTAATTATCATATAATTTCTAAAGTATGTTTTAATACGGGGAGTGTCCGTTTATTTACCCTGGGTTGGGTGCAGGAGGGAGGAGAGAGGACTGGAGGGATGGGGTGTGGAATTTGTGGGAGTCGTACTTTGGTAACAAATTCAATGTGTTCATTATGTAAACGGTACGAGAGTAAATTTGGGTGGCAGGGGTGGGGAAAGAGTTGGGGTGGGGGGGTGCAGAATAGGGGCAGGATGTCACTCATAGTGAGGTTGAAGGGGGGGGGGGGGTAGAGATAGAAAGGACCAGGGGGTGTCCAAATGATTGATAAAGTAAAGAGGAAGACATTATGAAACCATGTCCTGGAAAACAACTTTTTTATTCTAGTTTCCCCCAGTGTTCTTTTCCTGATGGAAGCGTGGCAGGGGGAAGTAATCCAGGCGTTTCACAACAACGACATCCTTCCAGGACATGGTGGTGGCAAGTGGGGAGAGAGTGGAGCAGGAGAATGGGGTAGAGGGGAGAGAGAGTGAAGCAGGAGAATGGGGTAGAGGGGAGAGAGAGTGAAGCAGGATAATGGGGTGACAGGGTGGGGATGAATAGGGCCGTTCAGACTTACAGATCCTATCATACCCCCTCCCCCCCCAATCATACTCCCCCCAAATCTTAAAGGCTGCAGAGAGTACTGCTGGAGATATTCTAAAGAAAATAAATCACTCACCCAGGGAATGGCCTCCTGTCAATTACATTAAGAACAGCAGTACCTCACCAACACACAGAGGGGCTGTCCCCGCCTCTCTCTCTCTCTCTCTCTCTCTCTCTCTCATTCACTCACTCACACTCACTCCCTCTCTCTCTGACCCCCGTCCCTTCCTCTCTACCATCCTCCCTTTCCCTCAATCTTTCTTCCTTTTCTGTCGTTCCATCTCTCCATCCCTTCGTTTCCTTGCTGCCATGATGACCGGAAGGCCACCTGTGGAGCAGAGAGGCACTGGAGACACGTTTGAGATGCATTCAATGACCAATGCAACCCATGCACTCCATGGCCTGGACTTGGAGGATCTCATTATTATTATTATTATTATTATTATTATTATTATTATTATTATTATTAATAATAATAATAATAATAATAATAATAATAATAATAATAATAATAATTGATTCAGTATTGCTCTCTCACTGTCTCTCTCTCTCTCCCTCCATCGTTCCCCTGTTTTGGGATCGGCGCGTTAGTCAGTCGATCGTTTCTCGGTAATTGTCAGCGTGTCCTGGCGTCGAACAATAAGTCAGCTCTTCAAAGAAACGGCTCTACACGTGCGCCTCGGGAATTCCACGCAGATGAGTCAGCACCGTGGAAGGCCCGTCGGAATAAATACCATTGTGTTGACTGGGGTGCCTGTTCTGTTCTTTGGGTATGTACGGACACGATGGCACCTTTCCCCAGCCAAAAACTGGCCATTGTTTGTACCGATGGAACTCGGTTTCGGTAAAACACCGCGGGGCCTGTTTCCGTGGCGACCCCCTTTGAGTGGACATGCGGGGTGAATTAATTTAGCCATTTTGGATGTTAGACAGGCTATGGCTGTGGCGTGCCGTCGTTGGTGAATAGTTACTCCGTGAATCACAAGCGGTCGTAAATCATGGTGAAAATTAACAGGCATAAATCATCAGTCGCCAGATTCCTGTCTGATTCCAGTAAAAGTTCGCATGGGAGTTGTTATCTGTTGTCATGCCAGAACATAAAAAAAAAAAGGTTGAAACAAAAAAAAAGGCAGGCTAAACCAGGCTCTTGCAAAACTAGATGCTGTTAACGACATTAGGTACTAGATGGGCACAACACCGTGGAATTCTTTTGGAAGTAACTTAATTATACGAGCCTGATATAATTTATGACAAACTCAGACTGTTCTCCCGCTCGCTGTAATGTAGACCATGTTTTCCGGCGTAATCATCATAATTAGAAAGCTACCTTCTCCCGTGAGCCGAGAAGATGGCCATGTATTTTGACGTCGGAAAACTTGGAATCTGTCGACTTTCCACTCCTGTTCTCGTAAGAGAAGGAGTTCTGCCCGAGGTTCCTTTTCTCTTTTTTGATTTTCACGGAGGCCTGCCGCTTTGGACGCGTCCCTCTGTTTCTCTCACGGCCTTTCCAAGTCGAAATACGAACGTCCCGTCGATCGGCGAACCGGGACGCCCCGATTTCACTCCTAATTTAAAAATGAAAATAATAGTACAGAAAAGAAGTACCGACAAAGATGGCTGCAGTTTGTGTGTGCCTGTGTGTGTGTGTGTGTGTGTGTGAGTGTGTGTGTGTGTGTGAGTGAGCGAGCATGTGTGTGTGTGTGTGTGTGTGTGTGTGTCTGGGAGTGTGCGCGCACGTGTATGTGTGTCTGCATGTGCGTGTATGCGTGTGGATGTGTGTGTTTGTGTGTACATGTGTGTGGGTATGCATGTGTGTGTGTGTATGTGTGTGTGTGTGCATGTGTGTGAGTGAGCGAGCATGTGTGTGTGTGTGTGTGTCTGTATGTGCGTGTGTGTGCATGTGCGCACGTGTGTGTGTGTGTGACCGTAAGTGTGTGTGTGTGTGTGTGTGTGTGACCGTAAGTGTGTGTGTGTGTGTGTGTGTGACCGTAAGTGTGTGTGTGTGTGGCCGTAAGTGTGTGTGCGTGTGTGTGTGTGTGTGACCGTAAGTGTGTGCATGTGCGCACGTGTGTGTGTGTGTGACCGTAAGTGTGTGTGTGTGTGTGTGTGTAAGTGTGTGTGTGTGTGTGTGTGGCCGTATGCGTGTGACAGGCGTGGGGGGGGTAATGTGTGGGCCTAAGGGAGGTGGCTCAGGGCCCGTGGGCCACTCGGGGGAGTGTGGGGGGCGGGGGGGGGGGGTCTGACAGATTCTGGGCCAGCATGCTACCGCGTCCCCTGGACTGACAGGGGAAATGAGAAACACGCAAACCGCACGCGCTCCTCCCCCCCTCCCCCACGCCTCGCCACCCCGAAACTGACCCCCTATTCACCCCCGATCCCCCCCCACCCCCCCCCGCCCCCCCCCCCCCCCACACACCAGCATCCGCAACTGCCTCATTTAACCCTCATCTTCCTCATTTTATTTTCTTTTATTGATGGGAGACTAAGATTGCGGCCATGAAGCCTGCTCATTAGCACGCATCACAAGTTTCTTTGTTTTTTTCTTCTCAAGAGTGATTGAGCGTGAGTACGTCGGAGCAGGAATTAGCAAACAGGCTCCTTCCCCTCCACAGCCTGTTGTTCAGGAAGTGCCCTCCTCTTCCTCCTCTTCCTCCTGCTCTGCGGCACAGGTTCAGTTTGACACCTGGACCATGTGGTTCGTTTCCTCCCGTGGTGCCTTTGCCCAGGAGCAATGAGAGCTGTGGCCATCAATCACCTCAAGCACCTTTACCTCTTACCAACCTGCTCCTCAACTGTCTACCTGCCTACCTACCTACCTACCTGTCTGTCCGTCTGCCTGTCTAACTGCCTCTTACCCACCTCCCTCCAACTACCTGCCTACCAACCTACCTGTCTGTCTACCTGGCTAAGTGCCTCTTACCCACCTCCCTAGTCCATTAGTTTGCTTGACTGGTCTGACTAAAACATTATTTATATTTCCAAAACATTATACATTAAGTACATATAAAATGAAAATAGTATACTACATATAATAGAACAGTACTATATACCTTTAAAATGTATGTTTGTTATTTTTAATCTCTCTCATTCTATCTCAGTCTCTCCTGCCACAACATGGTGCCCCCCCCCCCCCTCCCCAACCCACACCCATAACAGACCCCTCATTTCCCAAAAGCGAATGGACACCGGCCCCCGTCTGCCACTTGTGTCCTGAGAAAGGTTAGAGTCTGCCCCCCCTCCCCACTCCCCCCCCCCGCCTCCTCAGCCTGCACAGAACCCACGCCCCCCCCCCCCCCCACCCCCACCCCCCATTGATTTGAGGCAGCATATTAATTTCAGATTCCTGTTACAATACATCCCATTGATTTCTCTTTCTCCTCTAATTAGGCGTTTGAAACAAACACATAAGTGCAAAGTGGCAGGAGGTGACCTGAGAGAGAGAGAGAGAGAGAGAGAGAGAGAGCAATCTCCACAAGTGCAGTCCATATGGTGCATGTGTTACGTTGGTTATTTATAACAACAACAACAATAATAATAATAATAATAATAATAATGCACATAATCACATTCCTCTAAAAACTGAAATAAAAACAGATTGATGAACATATTTATCAAGAAATTTTGACTACAACTGTTGCTATAGGTAGAATAATCAATCAGAATAATCACAATTATTTTCGTGTTCAGCTTATGTGTTCACTGATAATAAATGCAACAAGTTATAAATAAAAAAAAAACAGAATTTACAGATACAGAGAATGAGACAGACAGCCAGAGAGAGAGAGGAGAGGGGGACATAGAGAGAAAGAGAGGGGGGGGGGGGAAGAGAAAAAATGAGAGAGAGAGGGAGGGAGAGAATGAGAGAGAGAGACAAACAGACAGAGAGCGAGTGAGAGAGAGAGAGAGAGAGAGATAGAGAGGGAGAGAGCGAGTGAGAGCGAGTGAGAGAGAGATAGAGAGGGAGAGAGCGAGTGAGAGAGAGAGAGAGGGAGAGAGAGGGAGAGAGCGAGTGAGAGAGCGAGAGAGAGAGAGAGAGAGGGGGCCCAGCTGTCCGGTCTCCCCGTGTCAGAGTGCTGCGGCTGAGTGGGTCCTCGTGGGCAGCAGAAGGCATGTCAGCGCAGTCTGGAGCCCCCGCCACCAGCGGCCCGAGAAATAAAACGTAAAAAAGTTTTATTTCTGGAGTGTTCCTGTCACGAGAAGGCGAAAGTCTTTAATTCATTCCTGCTTTTTTCTTCTCCTTCTCCTTCTCCTTCTCCTTCTCCTTCTTCATCTTCTTCAAATTTTTTTTTTCGGGGGGGTGGGGGGGGAGGATAAAACAGCAATTGAAGAAGTAGGCCACCCCAGGGGTTGAAAGCTTGCATCTCGGCCAGGATTTCAAGCTGTTTTCACTCAAAACATTGTCAGCGTGCCCGAACATGTCAGGGGAACTTATCTGTAACAAGAGGATCGGGGTGCAGGGGTGTGGGGGGGTGTGTGGGGTGGGGGGGGGGGGGGGGGGGGGGGACACTATCCTTTAGATCTGTCATCGGCACGGGGAAGGGAAGCTCGCAGCCCGCCGCTGCCTGGTGGTGTCTGGGAGCCAATCAAAGGCCGGGAAAGAAAAATAAATAGGAGAAAGCTGCGAATAGACTCTGTGGCGGGGGGGATCGCGGTCGCGGGGTTTGGGGGGGGGGGGGGGGGGAGACGGGTGGCGGGGTTGGGGTGGGGGTGCGGTTATGCTTTAGAAAGCCGGGGTGAGGCTGGTGACAGGGTCTGCGTCTGATTCAGGTCAGTATATTTTTTATAGCGACCAGGCGCGATGCGTTAAAATGTCCTGCGCTTCTCAGGCGGGAGGGTGGGGTGGGTGTTGGGGTTGGGGACGTGTTTGATATTTATTAATAAACACGCTCATTAGCGGCGCAGGCTAACAGCCTCGGGGTGTGCGGGGGGGGGGGGGGGGAGGGGGGGGCGGAAGGGTGGTGGG